>NC_042998.1:163413780-163581280 GCF_006345805.1 Octopus sinensis
TATACATTCATATGTTTTTGTGATAGTGTGTGTATACACACACATAGAAATCAGTCTGTTTTTTTTTTTTTGTTTGATTAAAGTCATGTCTAAGAAAGGAAGGACCAAATGAAAAAAATATCAAAGATCAAAAGACAAAAAGGGGAGGGATAAAAGAGAAAATTAAAATTCAAAGAGTGATATAGGATTAGTAAAGCATAGAATAAAAAAGGAGCTGAAAAAGACCAAAGGGAAAGGTATTGTAAAAATAAATAAGAAATTTGAAAAAGTAGTGAGTTTACAGGTATGATGGTGGGCCGCAGCTTTGTAATGAAGATTTTGTGAACCATGTCTCTACTTACTTGAATAAGTTGGTCTTCTCTATTGGAAACTGAAGGAAAAGAATGGGAATTATTGAATGGTGTAAAGAAAAACAGTAGGTAAATAAATCAATAGATAGATAATAACTAAGTGTTCAATAATTAAAAGAGCAAAAAGTATTGTTATGCAATATAGAATTGTTGTATCATTCATTTCATTATTTAATATTGGTTTCAAATTTTGGCACAAGGCCAGTAATTTTAGGGGATTTATAAGTTAATCACATCGACCTCAGTGTTCAACTGGAACTTATTCTATTGACCCCAAAAGACAAAAGGCAAAGTTGACCCCTGTGGTATTTGAACTCAGAATGTAATGATGGTTGAAATATCACTAAGCATTTTGTCTAGCATACTAATGATTATGCCAGCTAGCTACGCTTCCTTTATCTAAAAATGGTTTCAAATTTTGGCACAAGGCCAGCAGTTTCGGAGGAGTAGGTAAGTCAATTACATCAACTCCAGTGTCCAACTGGTATTTATTTTATTGACCCCAAAAGTAAAGATGACTTTGGTAGAATTTGAACTCAGAACATAAAGACAGACAAAATGCCACTAAGCATTTTACCTGACATGCTAACAATGCAGCCAAGTCACCACCTTTCCATTATTTGATATTGTTTGCAGCTAATTACAAGATTCTTGCGAACAAGAAGGACAGCTTTGCATTTTAGTAAATAGAATAGTTGTGCAACATCCTTCTAAAGATCATCATCGTCAGCATCATCATCATTGTCATTTAATGCAATGTTTTCCATGCTGGCATAAGTTGGATGGTTCAGCATAAACTGATAGCCAGAGGGCTATGTTGATCTCCAATATCTGCTTTGGTATGGCTTCTACAACTTGATACCTTTCCTAATGCCAACCACTCCACAGGGCATATTGGGTACTTTTTCCATGGTACCAACACATGGTCACCAAGCACCCACAAAACAAGATCCCTCACCTGAGTTAGGTACAGCATTGAGAGATATGAAAGTATGATAGAAGGGCAGGAGAAGGTGTCTTGCTGCAGAGGCAATGACGGTGTTAGTAATTGAATCAATACACGTGTTTTCCTGAAATTCTAAGATAATAAAAGTATAAAATCTTCAGGTGATAATTTTTCTTTCCTTAGAACTTGTATGTTTTCATCATCCTATATATGTATAATGAACCAGACTGTCTGTGTGTTTCAATTAATTTTGAAAGTTAACATGGCATTGTGAGCAAGTAATTTTGTAGATGCAGGTATAGGTGCAGGAGTGGCTGAGTGGAAAGAAACTTGCTTCCCAACCACATGGTTCCAGGTTCAGTCCCGCTGCATGGCACCTTGGGCAAGTGTCTTCTGCTATAGCCTCATGCTGACCAAAGCGTTGTGAGTGGATTTGATAGACAGAAACTGAACGAAGCCCATC
The DNA here is from genome assembly GCF_006345805.1 of Octopus sinensis. Classification (NCBI taxonomy): domain Eukaryota; kingdom Metazoa; phylum Mollusca; class Cephalopoda; order Octopoda; family Octopodidae; genus Octopus; species Octopus sinensis. The sequence goes on from NC_042998.1 coordinate 163,415,540, forward strand.
GTATATATATATATATATATATATATATATGCATGTATGTATGTATGTATGTCTATGTGTGTATATATATATATGTATGTATGCGTGTGTTTATTATTTGCATTTGTGTTTGTCCTCACCACCATCGCTTGACAGCTGAAGTTGGTGTGTTTATGTCCCCCTCGCTTAGTGGTTTGGCAACAGAAACTGATAGAATATGTACTAGGCTTACAAAGAATAAGTCCTGGGGTTGATTTGTTCGAATAAATCTGGTGCTCCAGCATGGCCGTATTCAAATGACTGAAACAAGTAAAAGAATAAAAGAAAGTAACTGTTCCACTGTATGGTACCTTGGACAAGTGTCTTCTACCAAAACCCCAGGTGAACCAAAAGCTTGTGAGTGGATATCATAGACAAACATTTTAGAAAACCTGTCATGCAGGTGTGGGATGGTGGTTAGTGAGGGTGTGTGGCTTAGTGGTCAGGGTATTTGGCTCAGGATCATAAAGTCATGTGTTTGATTCTCAGTTGTGCATTGTGTCCTTGAGCAAGACTCTTTATTCCACATTGCTCCAGTCCACTCAGCTGGCAAAAATGAGTAGTATCCATTTTTCAACAGGCCAGCCTTGTCATTATCTGTGTCATGCTGAATCTCCCTGAGAACAACATTAAGGGTACTTGTGTCTGTGGAGTGCTCAGTCACTTGCTCATTAATTGCATGAGTAGGCTGTTCTGTTGATCCAATCAACTGGAACCTCATCACTGTAGCTGACTGAGTGCCAGTGGTGGGGTATATGTGTGTTTGTGTCAGCTTTTTTTGACATCACATGATAGTTATAAATGATGTCTTTGGCATACAAGCTTATTTTCAGCAATACAAGATCATTGTCCCACATTTTCAGCCTTCTGTGAAAGCATGTCCAGCCATGGAGGAAATATTACCTTACTTGGAAACAAGTGAGGGTCAGTAACAGGAAGGGAGTCTAACCATAAAAAGACTGCCACAACAAATTCTCTCTGATCCATGCAAGCATGGTAAAGTTGGATATTAAACTGATTGTAATTAGTGAAAAATTGTTTCATTAATTATAGGTTTCTTGTGGTTCAGTTGCTGTTTCATTGCATTTCATTTGACAAGTACTATTTTCACAATTTTCTTGATGGCCTTTTCATGAGTCTTAATTCTTGGCAAACCAAAATGCTTTTATTCCCTTTGCATTTATATAGGCCATATCCTACCAAAATATTCTACCTGTTTTATGTTCATACTGCCAAAATCTGGCCTCTCACACCTTTTTATTTTCAGGAGTCTTAATATTTGGCAAACCAAATTTCTTTGGCATTTAAATGGACCATATCCAGCCAAACTATTCTACCTGTTTTATGCTCATACTGACTAGATCTGGCCTTTCACCCCTTTCCTGCAATATCCTTCTAAAAGTAAACAATCACTTCATCAAATTCTCAAAGCAATCAAATGATGCCTGATTAATTAAAAACTGTGAACAAATGTGCATTTTGCTTGACAAAGTAATCTGAATGCTAAAGGGTCAAATGACAATAAGAATTTAAATGACTACTCAAAAGCTTTGAATCAGCAAAGTATTTCTACACTATATCAAGATTGCATTAAATATCAATGATATTCAGTTTGAAGTTTACATTCTTTTACTTTATTTTTTTCTTTAATTTATTGTTGTTGCTGACACTACAGCTGATGATCTTCCTCCTCCTCCCCTCCTCCTCTTATCAGCTCTGGTTGAGAGGAGACCTGTGATCAAATATATTTCAGCCACAACCATCCTCTCTTTTTAAGTGTATCAAGGAAAACAATCTAAAATAAGTCCTTCCTATTTTTTTTTAATTAATGCAGTGGGGTATAATTCAAGGGAGATTTAACAGCTATTCCTTGCAAGTCAATTTACTTCTTAGAGACCTCCTCCTTTGGCTCATTTATCTGTGTTTACCTTTTGTGTTTAATGTTGGAACTTTACAAATCCAAACATATATGTATTTACAATTCTCTTTCACATGGCAGTCAAGAAATCATGCTATATTCTATCGTCATTCAACACTATCTTTTTAAAGGAATTTTATGATTTACACTGAATGATTCCACAAATATTCCCATTAAAACCACTTAAGACACCTTAATGGAAGTTTGCACAGTTTGCTTTTAAGTTTTATGGACTATGTAGTTTGTCAATATGAATTTTCAGCTGTCAGCTAGGATTGAACTAGTTTCGACATCCTAACTCTGATATCTAACATCTAACCTGTTAGATATAAAATAACAAAAGCAATGAAGATAATCATTTATGACCAAAGATGCACAGGCACAGCTGTCTGGTTAAGATGCTTACTTTGCAACCATGTGATTTCGCTGACTTCATCGAATTTTTTGATGATGAGAGGTCACTAATGGGTGACCTGCAGGTAGGTGGAGTGGTGTAATATATGAACTGAGGACTCCTGCAGAATGATGGGGTGGGGGTTTAAAAAAGTTACACGCTGTCAGTGGAAGATATCCAGTGGAAAATTAAGGAGACTATAAGAGGAATTTGTGATGGTGACCTTATAAAAAAGACAGATAGTAAAGTTAGTAGAGATACCTCTTTGGTCATGAATGACCATGAGATTGCACCCTTGAAGTTACCCTCTGAGGCACAAGTCCAAGTAAGGTTGTTTATGGAAGACCAGCAGTCACCCATGCATACCAGCATCCCCTTTCCATGCCACCGATGTTATCCAAGGGAAAGACAAAGCCACTACAGCTTGGCACCAGTGACATCGCAACTCATTTCTACAGATAAGTGAACTGGAGTAATGTGAAAGATCTGGGAAATGAATTCACAACCTCACGGTCATATGCTTGATGCTCTAACCACTGAGCCATGCACCTTCAAGACTGATACCAGTATGGAAAAACAAATATCAAAATAAATGCAATGATAGTAAAGGAGTAGTAGGCTGGAGATCTGATCATGGACAATACTGTGTCTGTCTTTTATGATTAACTAATTGAAGAAAAAAATTTAAGGGCTGAACTAGAGTGGTCACATCCAGAACACCAATTACTGGCTGGAGCCAGCCCCTCTCTGATCTGATCCTTAAATGTGGTTCCCTTAAAAACTGCAAAAGGGTTTCAGAAGAGAAGTTAAAGAGCAGTTACCAATTAACATATTACAGCTAATCAAAACAGTATCACAGTACCCAGTTTTATTTTTCATCTGGATTGGTTAAATTTATTGAAAATAGTGGATGACAGTGTCCTTAGATGATGTCACATATGCAAAGGGTCTTTGCTACACTTAAACCACAAATTATATTAAGTCTAATTTTAGAAGAAGATAGGTTTCATGACAGGTGACAAGTGATTATTATAGTACTGAGTATTAAAAAATTGCTGCAAAAATATCAGTTAAAATCTCATTATTATATGAATGATAGCATTTTTGGTAAAAATTACATGATATTAAATTGAATCTGTTGAACTTTTAAGTGTTGCTTGACTGAAAAATATGCATTAACACCATATAGTTTTTATTGATTTTTTTTCTTAAAAATTAATTAAGAATTCTTTTTTAAATAAAACATGTGAACTGTCAATGTGTGTGGTTTTCAATATAGTTGTACTTCAAAGTACAACAGATATTACTTAACTTTTTCAGCATGAATATTGTATATCTATAAATGCAGGAAGTTACATAATACGTTTTATGTGAGAACCATGATATAGCCATAATTATACCATCTGTTTTTTTAGGTGGGGTTGAATTTCAGGTATAGTGTACATCAATCTGAGAAATCCAGACATTTTTATGAGTGCAAAAGGAATGGATAACTACCTGGATGTGTGAAAGCTAGCTAAGGTCATGGCTAAAATAGCCTCATCTACATGTATGTTCATGTGGGTCAGTGGTATTAGAATTAGGTGGAAATTTGATGCTTGTTGCTAGGGGAAATAAAATTTTTCTTTGATCATTTTAAACAAAAATTTTCAGCATTATGACAGTCACTGATTAAGTATAATTACCATCAAGACTTGTCAACATTGTAAGGGATGAAGAAGTAAGCTGATGACTACTTAACCTTAGTTCCAGGTTTCTGTGTTCTGAGTTCAAATTCTGCCAAGGTTATCTTTGTCTTCATTCTTTCAGGGACAATGAATAAAGTATCAATCAAGTGCTGGTGCAACATGTGTCCCTCTAGTTTCCATATCCGAGGTTCCTGGATGATTCACTACGTCAATGGTGTTGGAGTTGAATGTTTGTGTCTACTTGGGCACCTGTAATCAGTTGTGAAATCAAGTATATATTGATACCAAGTTATCCGCACTAAATTACAACCATTCATACATACATATATATAAATAAATACATACTCACAAACACATATAAGCATATAAATATGAGGATAGATAGATAAATAGATAGACAGAGAGATGTGTGTATTACTCTGTGTGTGTGTGTAGCATACAGTTATCAATAGTTTGAAAGCAAAAGTTAACTCCAGCAGTTTGTATGGCTTTGATGACATCTCAAGTTCAGGACGTTGCTCCAAAGAAAACACTTACAAGGATAATTGGTACCACATGATGGTACTGTGATGGTACCATCATATGAGTCATAAAAATAGATTTATTTTCCCCTTTTTATTTACAAGAAGTAAGGTTATAGGAGGTGACGGGAGGAGATTGCAAAAAATGTTGATTTCTAACAAAATATAGGGGATAGCTAAAGTTGATTATGTTGATTCCAGAAGTTGTCTGGTATTATATTTTATTGATCTAGGAAGAATAAATGCAAAACTGACATCTATGAGATTTGAGCTATGAACATAAAGTTAACACCACAAAGCATTTTGTCTAACATTCTACCATTTCTGCTTATCATACCTCCATCTTTCAGGTAGAGATTAACAAAGATGTTTGTATTTTATTTATCTTTTTTTTTTTGACTTGTTTCAGTCAGTGGATTGTTAGCATACTGGAGTGCCGCCTTGAAGGGTTTAGTAGAATAAATCAACCCAAATGTAGTACTTATTTTATCAACCTCTTTTTACAAAGCCGCTAAGTTACAGGAATGTAAACAAACCGTGGGAGTGGTTGTGTGGTAAGTAGCTTGCTTACCAACCACATGGTTCCGGGTTCAGTCCCACTGTGTGGCACCTTGGTCAAGCCTTGTGAGTGGATTTGGTAGACGGAAACTGAAAGAAGCTTGTCATATATATGTATATGTATATATATGTGTGTATGTTTGTGTGTCTGTGGTTGTCCCCCCCCCTCAGCAACATCGCTTGACAACTGATGCTGGTGTGTTTACGTCCCTGTAACTTAGCAGTTCAGCAAAAGAGACCAATAGAATTAGTAAGTCCTGGGGTCGATTTGCTCGACTAAAGATGGTGCTCCAGCATGGCCTCAGTCAAATGACTGAAACAAGTAAAAGAGTAAAAGAGTAAACCAGCACCAGTTTGCTAAAGAGTGGTAAGGAATAAACACAAAGACACACAGCCAGGTTTTTTTTGTAAACTTAGAGGATATAAAACTCTGCTGTCTCTCATTAATTTTTCTCCTTCCAAACTCTGCCCCTGTAAAAAGGATTGTGTCTGAAGCATTGACTTCTCCATTCCACACTACAAGTTCACTGTACAATTTTTATTGGTTTCGCTTCATAACATAGGTCTTGCCAGCAGAGAACAACTCTAGCTTCCTTGGAGTTTGTCTGATCATGTGTGTGTGTGTGTGTGTGCATGCATGTGTAGTGTGTGTAGGCATGGTTGTGTGTAAGAAGTTTGCTTCCCAACCACATGGTTCCAGGTTCAGTCCCACTGCAAGTGCCTTCTACTACGGAATCAGGTTGACCAAAGCCTTGGAAGTGGCTTTTGATGATGGAAATTGAAAGAAGCTCTTCATATTTATATGTCTGTGTGTCTGTGTCTGTGTGTTTCCTCACCACTACTTGATAGCCCCATAACTTAGTGGTTCAGCAAAGAGACCAACAAGAATAAGCACCAGGCTTTAAAAGAATAAGTAATAAAAAATTCTTCAAGAATAAAAGATAAAACATATATATATTTCGTTTTGGGATTTGGTTTGCAAGATTCTTTACATGAGTTCATGTGTTGAAGCATATTCTGTTTTCTCTGGGGAGAGTCATTTTCTTTTTGTGCCTTATAATATAACACACTCACCAGTAAAATTTCCACTTTTTTCTTATTTTTATTTTCCTAAAATTTTCGTTGCATCTTGCAACCTTTTCATTAGTCTTGACTCAAATACTATTTCAAAACTATTGAAAAGGTTGCAAGATGCAACAAAAATTTTAGAAAAATAAAAATAAGAAAAAAGTGGAAATTTTACCGGTGAGTGTGTTATATTATAAGGCACAAAAAGAAAATGACTCTCCCCAGACACAATATATATATATAATATATATATATATATATATTATATATATGTAGGTCCCGGGTTGAGTCGGGGTTACCACAGTAAATAAGGTACTCAATACATAGCAGAGTAATTAATTTATTATATAGAAGGAGCTTCTACAGGACTAGAACTGTTTCATTCAAAAGAAATCATCAGGAAGCACAGCTTCCTGATGATTTCTTTTGAATGAAACAGTTCTAGTCCTGTAGAAGCTCCTTCTATATAATAAAATATATATATATATATATATATATATAATATATATATATATATATATATATATATACACATGGTGGGACTTCCACACAGTTTCTCATCTACCAAATTCTCTCTCAAAGCATTGATCAGCCCAGGACTACTGTAGAAGACACTTGCCCAGTTCACTATGCTATGGTTTGGAACCCAAAACCACATAGTTGAAATCAAGCTTCTTAACTGCACAGCTTGGCCTGCCCCTGTCCCTGGGCATGAACTGCAAACCTGCATGTTTTCCTTGCAATTGTTGATTTGCATAAGTTTAAATAGAACATTAACAACATCAAGTGTATTGGTTTTTGAGGGACTGTAAAGGCTATAGGCTCTGCACCTTAATTCAGACTGAAGAAATAATAGGGAAAAAAAGTAAAAGATTCTCAGACAAAAATGACTTTTGGTAGTTCTTTACATTTTCAGCTTAAATCTCATTGTGGTCTTCTTCTTTTTCTTCTTCACCCCCCCTTTCCTCTTCTACTTCTTCTACACCTTTTTCTTGTACTTCTTTTCCCCCACTCCTACTTCTTCTTTTCTTTCTTTTGATCCACATTACCCACATCATCATCATCATTATCATTGTTCGACCGTGGTCGAGACAATGGAATTTACCATGCTACGCCAGACTTCACGGTCGATCATGGCATTACGGAGGTCCTGTTGCTGGATGCCTGTATCCCTGGAGATTACATCAGGGTAGGAGATTGTGCGCCCTCTGGTATTGCGAGTAGATGGCTTCCAGAGGAGAAGAGTAGAAATTACTTCTTTTTCAGCTCTACAACATTACCCACACAAAGACACACACACGCACACACAGACACACACACACACAACACACATGTGCACACACACACATGTGCACACACACAGACATACTCACACAGTGTTACACACACAAGCTTTTATTACCACCACTACCACTACCACCACCACCACTGCCATCACCACCACTGCTGCTGCCACTTGGTATTGCTACCTGGACACTTCAGTAACAATTAAAATGAAAAGAAAGAACATGAACACATACATTACTAATAATTAAAGGCTTAATAAAAAAAGGTGCACTGGCAGAATTGTTAGCATGCTAGACAAAATGCTTAGCAGCATTTCATCCATCTTTATGTTCTGAGTTCAAATCCTGCCGAGGTGAATTTTGCCTTTCATCCTTTTGAAGTTGATAAAGTAAGTACCAGTTAAGCACTTGGCTTGATCTAATCGAATTACATCCTCCCCAAAACTGCTGGGCTTGTGCTAAATATTGGAAACCAGTATTTGAAGGGCTAATGACAATGAGTGTGGGTAGTAAAGGGAGGATGATGGCAAGCTGAGAAAGGAGAAGGTAGCAGCAGTGTATTGAGAAGAGGGAGAAAGTGTGAGGAGGAGAAAATGGACGAGAAAGAAAGGAGTGGGATGAAGGGGATGAAGGAGCAGATGTAATGGAGGAGAGGAGCTGAGTTAACTCCCTTTACTACTACAACTACCCACCACTACCACCACCATTAGTAATAGCACTATTATTGTTTACAAATGATTATTTTTCTGGAAAAGGAAAGAAAAAGAATAAAATAAAAGAGAAAGGTGAAAAAGGAAAAAGAAATATATATTTTTTAGTGAATTTCTTCTTTGTAGCTTTTATTATTTCTAGTATTAATGTTATAACATTTATGATATGAAAGTGATAAAATGTAGCTGTACCTTTATAAAGAATAACAATTCTTTGCATGGCCAAGCTAATTACCCAGTGCTATGTGAAGGTTCTGCCAGATAGTTAAATATCCAAGAAAGAATTACATCAAGAGTTGGCGGGAACGGAACAGAGAAAGAAAAATAATAATCATCATCATCATAATGATAATAATTACAATAAATGATGAAAATAAAGTGCTTGTTACTTTTTATCCAACAGTCTTGTCTTTTGAAAAATGAGGGGAAAATCCTCGTTATACGTATATGAGGCGATGTTATATCACAGGTATGTTTTTATATCATGAAGGTAACAGGGAAAATTGCTGACACCTATAGGTACAAATTGTAAGATAATTCTGGGTTCTCCCAAGCTTTGATGTCATCTCAAGTTGAGTTCACCGGGATTTTTGGCAAAGATAAAACAACATGCATTGAAAATAGTCTCTTTGTAATGTGATAACTAAAACATATATATATATATATATATATATAAAAAACAGATATTAAATATTCTGTCGATTTCTGTGCCAAGATCAAAGATTTTGGCTGAGAATTAACCCAATCTGTTAATAAACTCAGTAATTCATTCTATGATGTGATTATAATTTTTTTTTTCTTTTTATAAATAACTCATAGAAGAAGAGATTTTCCCACGGCCTTTACAAGACCTCCTGTACCAGTAAGAATGATAGTGTTGGTATTCAACATTTTTGGGAAGGATAAAAGCAAAGTGTTTAAAGCAGAATTTGGAAGATATGAATGATGTGAAGGGATGATATTATTTTGGGTATACCTGTGTGCAGGTAGCAGATACCTTGTTAGTTCAGAGTTGCAAGAGGTCATTTTGTTATTGTAATCAAGCCCCCATTGAGCTCTGATTAAGCTGACCTTTGATCAAGGCCATTCAAAACTTGAATATTTCTTCTTTTTGTATATTCAGGACTTATTTTCATGCCCATATTCAGAGTTTAATGGTGGCTGTCCATGGGAACTTCTGAAGTAAATAGCATAGTTTTCATGGCTGAACCTGTTGGAAAATTAGTGAAGAAATTTTAGATATAGAAGCTGAACCTAAAACCAAGAAGTCTTGCAATAAACTTTGCAAAGAAAGAAAGGAGCTTTGTTAGCAAGAAAGAAAGCAGGTTTTGTCTGATATTGGGGATGTAGCCATGCTCAGTATGAAGGAAAAAATGTAAGTAGTAATACCATTCAGCAGGGATCTCAACTATCAGGCTATGAACCAGGACTAGGACATGAATCATTTAGTACAAGACTACACAGGAAGAATAAATTTTTTGATTTATCAGCTATTGCACTCTTCAGTGTGTTTTTGCATTATAAAACAATAAACGTCGCCCTTTTCAAGCCTAACCAGGCTCATGGGCCCGGTTTCCTGATTTCTGTGGCGTGTCCACCCCACCAGCTGGACGGGATGCCAGTCCATCGCAGCGATACTCAAGAAACAGGAAGAGAGAGTGAGAGAAAGTTGTGGTGAAAGAGTACAACAGGGTTCGCCACCATCCCCTGCCAGAGCCTCGTGGAGCTTTTATGTGTTTTCGCTCAATAAACACACACAACACCTGGTCTGGGAATCGAAACCACGATCCTCCAACCATGAGTCCGCTCACTAACCACTGGGCCATTGTGCCTCCACGTTTTTGTATTATATGTATATTATATATGTAATAATTATATTATACATTATGTACTTTATTCTGTTTTGTTGTGTTTTTGTTATCCTTGTCTGAGGAAAAATTGTCTTGCAGGAAACCCATCCTTGGTGTAAAAGGGGTTGAGAAATGCTGCCATGCAGACTCTGTATTAAAGAGTAGGTACAAGTGCACAACATTTACTGTGGATTTATATGCAGATTGATAAAAAAACAAAGACTTGTTGCAGATTTACAGGAGTAATTAACATTAAGGAATCATAAAATAAATCTTTTCAAATACATAGAAGGCTCTTTTAAAGTAGTTGATGACTACCTTTACCTAAATAACTTAGCAATGGAATAACAACGGTGGGCGGGTATCTGAAACAGCAGATCCAGAAAAATTCTCTTGAGCTACCTGTTTTTTCTCTTAGATACAGAAATTATTTCTTCAGGTTCTTCATCACCAAGGAGTTCTTCAGCCAGCATTTTGAAAAACCTACTTCTTGGCTGGAGTTTGTTCTTCTGTTTGAATTGTGAGTGCTTTTAAGTATATAACAAAGAAGCATTGTATGATGCTGTATCAGGCAGGTTGAAAAACACTGCTGTTGGCCATTTTCCTGTGGCTCATTTCACTGAAAATGATCTAATCAGCTGGTCGAGTATGTCATGGTTCTCAAACATTCAGGAAAACACATGTTTCTTGATACAAATTTATTATTTCTATCTACAAAATAAAATATACTATTGACAGGGAGTAGGCCAGTCTATGTTCTTACAAAGCCATTTAAAAATTTAAAGCCCAAATTCAAAATTTTTACCAAAAGAACTAGGGATAAGAAGTTCAAGATGTAGTATTAATTTACAGCACCATTGATTCAAATTAAATAATTCTTTTTGTATTTAAAAAATGGCTTCAACACAAAGAAGACCACTGTAGTCACTTTCATATTTTTGAGGATTAATAATAATTTGTTGGTATTTCCTTTACTGATGCTGAAAAGATGAATTGCTAAGATCACCTTATCAGAATTTGAACTAAGAACATAAGAAATATGACTAAATATTATGAAACTACAATGGATTTCTTCAGTGTTCCACTGATTCTGCCAATCTACTGTCTAGGTTTCCATTCTACAGACAACATATTTTTGGTATTTTTATATCTTCTATTTTTTTTTTATTTCACTGAAGGTGATGGAGAATGGATTTATTCATTTATATCTTTCTATTGTTTTGTGTTGCTTATATACAAACACACACATACACACTGATAAATACATATAAACACTCCACATGCATACATATGCAACCACTCTCACAAACACACAGGCAAGCAGATACATACATGCACATGCACACACTTTCAAACACATGCATACTCAGCATAATCACAGACAAAACACATACACACATTCACATGCAAAGACACATAGACATGGAGACACACTGACACAGTTTATTCATATGTACATTCATACATACAAACATACATACACAGACACATACACACATGCAAAGAAATGAAATGAGATAAAATATTTAAAAACAACAACAGCTAAAAGAAGACTAGGTAGATTAATATAATATTTTTCTCGGAGTTATTGGCAAGCTATACCAAAAATGCCGTCTCCCCTCTCAAAGAAGAATGCACCTGTCATAACAAATTTATCACTCATTCATCTAGTATAACTGGGAGTTACCAGTAGCTAAATATGATGGACCAAGGATCAGTGTTTTTTTTTTTTTATTATTATTCCAGTGTCCTCAATTGTTTCCTAAAGCTTTAGGAGCAAAAGAATGGCATGATTTCTAATACATGGAATTGTTGTTGGCAAAGACAAAGAGTGTTTGTTTATAATACTATGAATCTCCAATTCTGTTAATGGAAAACTTAGACTGAACTTATTAGCTACTTACTTATTATTTCTTTGTCTCCAGTATAGTGTTGTGGTATTACAATAAGTGTGTGTGTGTGTGTGTGTGTGTGTGTATGTGTGTGTGTAGAATCATTTGAAGTTTCGTTGAATGAAACATTTATGTAAAGTCATATTTAATAAGCATGAAAACACTTGGATACAGGATGGGAGTGTGATCAATCTCTTTAAATGTCTTTACATGAATATTAAAAAACACATACACACACACACATAGATGTGTGTGTATATCTGTTTATGTGCGAGTACATATATATATAATCAGTAGTATGGAAAACGGATGTTAAATAATAATGACTGAAACAAGTAAAAATAAAGATCATCTATTTGTATGTATACGTCAATATATATATACATATATATATATATACAGAGAGAGAGAGAGAGAGAGAGAGAGAGAGAGAGAGAGAGAGAGAGAGAGAGAGAGAGAGAGAGAGAGACAGACAGACAGAGAGAGAGCGACAGAGAGAGAGAGAGAGACAGACAGACAGACAGACAGAGAGATATGTACTTGCATAGCAAGTGACCTGATCTGAGATCGTGTGCTGGAATGAAAACAATTGCAGCGTGGAAGGTGTTTATAAGCCATTTTAAAACAAATACCGTTATATTCACTTCAACATTTAAATTTAATTTGCCAAAATATTGTCGCAGCACAGAATTTTGTCATTGAACAGGTCGCGGTCTCAAAACGACGACAATACTTTGGCAAATTGAATTTAAATGTTGAAGTGAATTTAACGGTATTTGTTTTTAAATGGGTTATAAACACCTTCCACGCTGCAATCATATATATACATATATATATATATATATATAATATATATATATATATATATATATACCGGAGTAAACACATAAATGTGAAACAAGGTGGAAAAAAGAGTACTCAAATACCAGTGGTAGAGTAATATGCTTTATTATTAAATAAAGTATATATATATATATATATATATATATATATATATATATATATGCATGTATGTATGATATATATATGCATGTATGTATGATATATATGTGTGTGTGTGTTGGAGTATACGTGTATGTGTACGTATCCCGCGACAGACACACATATGTATCGTATTTATCGTCTGCAATGCCACGATGACTGACAAATTCGTGTATAATTAAGTAACGAGAATTATCTACCTTCAGTTAGGTGACCCGTTAAATAATCGTTTTCTTTATTGACAGTTGTCGTCACTAGGAGTCACCTGTGGCGGGAGATTGTTATACATTACCGTGTTTGAAAAGTCAGGTGGTAGCAACATCTCGTTCGTAGTTAACAACAACAAAAGAGTAATTCGCTTGTCTTTCCCCGTCTCCTTCCAATTATCCTTCCTTCATTACGTGCAAATTATTTATTTATTTAAATTATCTTCTGTTGAATATGTTGTATAAAATATTTTCCCTTTCTATAGTGACATTTTTAGAGAACAAAAAACAAAGTGGAGGATTTTTAATAAAGAAGACGTAATTTACCTCACCGATGTAAAAATAATCAACAACAAAATCTATCGGTAGGTCTTTTTTTCTTCTCATTAATATTAATTATTTAATCGTTGATAATAAAGTTTTTCCTTGTCTTCTTCATATGGTATGTTTCTATTATATTGAAAATATTATTTCTATAATATAGACAATATTTCCGGACAAGATACATCCCTTATTAAATTTAAGCCCTGTCAAGTTTAACTTTTATACTCATCCTTCTAGAGTTAATAAAACAAGTACCGGTCAAATACTGTCTGTGGTCGATTTAAAATAATTGTTCCTCACTCTAAACAATTTATATTCTTGTTGCTTTTAATCTGAAATGTAATGAGCGTTGTAAAACTTAAGTTATATCTGTGAACCGGTTTCGTTTCCCAGTAGTATTTATTTTCTCCGTCGAACATATTTTGGAATGCGATCGTCTCTTTTAGTCGATATCTCAGCTTCTGACATTGAAATTCTTGGCGTCTGTGATTCGTATTCCATTCCTATTTCAAAATGTCTGTGATTCATATTCCATTCCCATTTCAAAATGTTTTACATAATTGATAATCATATCGGAGAAGTTATGCGTGTAGCATTTTCTTTCACCTAAACCTGCATTTAAAAAAAAACTTTGATGAAATTTCCCTCGTGCTGGAATATCTGGTAATTTGAAGGGTTATCTTTGGTTTTAATTGGGAAAGTCATTTGAGTGACTTATTTTCCCGAAGGCTGGTTAAGCATGCCAATGTGATTAGCACAGTTCCGAGCAATGGACATTCACCGAACTTAAAGAAAGCCGTTAATGCCAAATTCAGCGAATTTGACATTAAAAGAGCTGTTCGGTTCATCTCTGTCCTCCCTGACCCGTACACTATAGATTCCCCCACTCGGTCGAAGGAGAAACATGCTACGGGTAACTACACCGGTCCGACACACCAGTTTTGTTTTACAATCTGTTTCCAGCCCAGACAACGTCAGGAAAGCGATTGAATCATTTCCTGGCGTATATGTGTATATATCGTCTGCAATGGCACGATAACTGTGACCTACAATCCAAGGAATCGTCAAAGACATTTCCCATTCTGTCTTTGTGATTTGAGAGAGACTTAGTTATTATTTTTGGTGACATGAGTGACCGTGTAGTGCACTCATGGGGCAACATTTTTGAGAGAGTCATATAAGACATGGTTCATTATCATTAAGCGTGCTCTCAGAAAGTCCTGCAGGCCGCGGTTTGCTCAATTAATTCTAGACCACCCTCCTCAACAAAGGACTGATTGCCCAGTAGGTTGTCATACTCTCTTCATCAGATTGTTGAAGTTAACATCAGTCAAAGCTGATGTTTAAGTATCGATAAACAAGAACAGAACTCGAAAGTCATATGAACTGTATCATATTTATTTGTGGAAAATTATAACCAAACTTCAAAAAGATATGACCTATACCTGAGCCAACCTACTCAGCAGCTTTAGAAACCTAAGTGGAGAGGTTGGCTTGGACCACATCAATTGTAATATATTTTGATGTCTCATAGATGACGGTTATTATTTTGGAGTAGATTTACCAAGTTTGTAGCGTGTTTCAGTTCTCATTTAATAATAATAATAATGAAATTATTGTATACAGTGCTCAGGTGCACCACAACTTGTCAAAAGTGCGTATAAAGCATATGCAGTAATGTACAAATGTCTGGAAAGTGAACAGTGTATAAGTCAGATACATGCTTGCGTGTGTATGGAGGGGAGAAAATCAGGTGTAGTGTTGGCGAATCTCAGGAAGCATGGAAGTTTTGAAGAATGCAGTGCTCCGACAACTAACAACTGATGCCGGCAGTTTGTTCCATACTTCAGCAACTCTTAGTGTGAAAAAAAATGTTTCCGAAAGTCATGGGAGCTGTGCTGTTTTCTGACTTAAAGCTGTTTCATATCTGTACTGAACTAAATTGCAAACTGGAGGTTATAGAACTCACAGATACCAGCAAATATATTACAGTATTAAAGAAATGAAATGAAAGACAGCATAAACACATGACAAATACAATATTTGAAAGGAGAATTTGAGGGAACAAGTATTCACTTATATCGTCCCATTTAACCCTGTAACATTCAGATTAAATTTTATTCTTATTTATCCAAATTTTAAAAAAATTAATCATATAATATCTTGTAGCTTCAAGATTTTGAAGATGTGTTTAATTTGAGAATGATGTTGTAGGGTAGGTGTGAGAGGCTGGATCTGGTAAGTTTCAGCATAAAACAGGTAGAATATTTGAGCTGGATATGGCCAGTTTAAATGCTAAGAGTGCACTCCCTCTGATTTTGTTTCCCCATAACTTTCAGAAATATAGATCTTTTTTATAATGAAATTTTCTACAAATACTTTTTAGATGTAGATTACCATTATATTGGAATTTAGTGCTAAAAAATTGGTGGGTACACTCACATACATACTGACACACATCACTTTTTTTTTTCAGGTTCTCATTTTGTAGACATTTTTTTGTTATGTGTATCTGTATGCATGTGTACATGCTCACCAATTTTCGTTTTTAAAGTCCAAGTATAATTGTAATCTGCACATTCTGAAAGGTATCTATAGAAAATTCCATTAGAAAACTTCCATTTTTATGAAAGTTATGAAGAAACAAAGTCTATGGTGTGAGGCACACTTATTTAGGTATACCGATTTTACTGCAAAACATCCTAGATGTGCATAGAATTATAACCGAAGATTAAGGCCACTTCTGTCAATCTAACCAGAGTGTCTATATAATCTCTCGATTTGCTATAAATAACAGCTAAAACTTTGTCAAATCTTACCCTAGTGTACTAAAAGAAAATGACTACTGGAAAATGCAATCTTTGATATACATAAAAAAAAACATAATGGTCATGGTTAGAATGCATTTGATCATAATTCTTCTAGATCATGACTGACCTGGGGGTTAGACAATATTAACAACTTCATCTGTGAATCTTAGGCTTTGAGTCGTTACAAAAATTATTGTTATTGTCCGTCTGCGTGTATATATATATATATATATATATATATATATATTTATATATACATACATATGTATATCTACATATATGTATGTAAAACAAGAGTTGGAAGGGTCAGTAGCAAATGATGTTCAAACAGCATAAGTCTTCTGTCAACGAACTTTTCCATCCATCTCCCTTTGTATTTTTTTTTTATCAATAATTCTCCTTTACGTACATTTTATCAACTAATTTTATGTATTTTCTTTCAACCACCCTTACTCTTTCTCTCATTATTCTCCTTTCGAAGTTCATTCATAGCTTTTACTTTGACCTCAGATTCTTGTTTATTTGTTTCTGTCTCCCACTCTTGTTTTCTTCTTCTGCCCCTTCATTCATTCTAAAGAAGTGCTGTCGCCAAAAGCTTGCTGTTTGATGATAAACCTACTCAGGCATTTATACGTCTGCACTTTAGACTGAGGACATTTTATTACTGTTTGAAAAGCAACTCTTTTATTATTTGTGTGTATGGCAACGGAACGAGATAACTATTCTCTAAATATAGTGAAGGAAACCATTCGGGCACAGTATACATATGTGTTGATATATATATATATATTATATATATATATATATATATATATATATAAAGTATATATTACATACATGCCTATATCTGTGTGCGTGTCTATATATGTGTGTATGTGTGTATATATATGTATGTGTGTATATATATGTATGTATGTGTGGATATATATATGTATGTATATATATATGTATATATATGTGTGTGTGTATATATGTATATATATATATATGTGTGTATGTGTGTATATATATGTATATTTATATGTGTGTATATATGTATATTTATATGTGTGTATATATGTATATGCGTATGTATGTATATATATATATATATGTGTGTGTGTTTGCA
This sequence comes from Octopus sinensis, assembly GCF_006345805.1. Classification (NCBI taxonomy): domain Eukaryota; kingdom Metazoa; phylum Mollusca; class Cephalopoda; order Octopoda; family Octopodidae; genus Octopus; species Octopus sinensis. The sequence goes on from NC_042998.1 coordinate 163,432,872, forward strand.
TACATATATTTGTATGCATATAGATAATACACGTACATGCTGCATGCACACATCTGTCTATCTATGACATATCTTTCTCTCTCTCTATATATATATATGTAGAGAGAGAGAGGGGGGGGAAATATGAATGAATTTATATAGATATAAGTATGATTATGTGTACATATATAGATATATGCATGAATGTATATGTATGTATGCCTGTATGAATGTGTGTTGTGCACATTCATAAGTGAATGTACACAAATGAAATAGGTAAATGAAATATATTCATTTATTCTGTTTACACACAGACACACACACTCCCTCCTTCCCTTTCTCTCTTTCTCTCTCTCTCTCTCCCCTATATGTTTCCATAAAATATTGTGTATGCCTGTTCATTATACATAGTTAGCATGTGTCAGTGAAATTGTGTACGTTAGTGTATATGAGTATACATACCTCATCTCTTCCCTCACACTGACACAAAGAGGGCTACAAATTTCGAGATAAATACTTGTCTCCGTCAATTACTTCGACAAGATGGAGGGAAGTGAGAAACACTTGCGTAGAGAAGCCTTATCATCGACATGTATCTAATTAGGTACCGTTATAAAACAGTTATATAGGCTGAGTGAATGGCTGTGTAAGATAACGTTGTGTGTGTGTGTATGTGACATGGGGAGAAAGCTGGCAAGGCATTTGACGTTTGTAACCTTAAGCTCTTTTCTTTCTTGCTTTCAGATTTTCTTCTATCGATATTTCTTAAGATTTTTCAAATTTCAGTAAATTAATTAAAGTTACCTCTAACACATACATGAATGGAAGGGAAGAGTTGTCTCATTTGCTAAGATTCTGGGGCAGAGTTTATGGAGTGAAAATAAAAACAAGAGCTCAAAGAAACTAATAATGGTCTATGTGTCAGCAAAAACTTATTTAGCTATGTTGGCAAATTTGGGTAAATTTGCTTGCTGTATGGAGGCAAATATTGTGACATTTCAATGAAACCCTTCTTTTTCCTTTTCTCTCAAATGAAAGTTTTTGGAAATTAAAGGATTTTTGTCTTCCCATAGCATACAATTATCTCAATGTTTACAAACTTTAAATTGTGAGCTGTGAGCTTCCTTTACAAATTCCCAAAGAATATTATCTCAGCTCTTGAGAAGTATAGCCTATAGATTTAACGAGGAAAGGCCAGGTGTGGTTTAGACATCTCTGAAAAGTTTGCCCTCCCTGCTCCCTCATCCCTGATATTTCTGTGATGAATACTCAGTTCAGTCTCAGTGATAGGCATTCAGTTGTTCAACCAAATATATATATACATATGAATAACAGCTCATACAGCTGTATTTCCTCTGCCGCTACGTTCTGAGTTCAAATTCCGCCGAGGTTGACATTGCCTTTCATCCTTTCGGGGTTGATTAAATATGTACCAGTTATGCACTGGGGTCGATGTAATCGACTTAATCTCTTTGTTTGTCTCCTCTATGTTTAGTCCCTTGTGGGCAATGAAGAAATAAGTGTGCTAAGTGATATTGCTGTATTTACTTCACAAGTTGTGATCATGTGCATGCTGTAGTCTGCAATTTTGTCATGGACAAGAAGTTGGAACAAAAAAGCCAACGTTAAATTCTATATTAAACTTGGGAAGTCTGCTACAGAGACATTAAGTATGCTTCAGGTATGACCCTAAGATGAAGCAGCAGTCGTCACTATAGAAGAGCCCGTCATCTCCATGACTGAAGCTGGCATGATAGTGCTGTAGCTCAGTCAAGAGCATGCTCATTGCTTTTGTTTTGACATCTGCAGTATTGTGCATCAAGAATTCATCCCCCAGGGCCAGACCATCATTTGAGAGTTCTACTGTGGTGTTAGGTAAATAAATTATTTTTTATTAAACATAGCTAGTCCAGGTACCTTTAGATACCACTTCATGTATCCACCACAGAAATATCGGGGATGAGGGAGCAGGGAGGGAAAACTTTTCAGGGATGTCTAAACCACACCTGGCCTTTCTTTGTCTACATCTATAAGCTATACTTCTCAAGAGCTGATATTTGGCGAAAGCAATCAGATCTGTGGAGCACGAAGAATTGAATTCTTCACCGAGCTCTCTTCACTCATGAGTTTCTTGCCGAAAGCATGGTGTCACTTCCTTACCTGCCCTATTTACTAGATTTAGCAATGCAGACTTCCATCTCTACCCCAAGATGAAAATGCAGCTCAAAGGTTGCTGTTTTAACACCATTGTCAAGATCCAGAATGAATTGCAGAAGGTCTGTGACTCACAGAAAATTACTTCTAGGCTGGATTCCAAAAGTGATAGGACTGGTATATTGCTGTACAAGGTGACTTATTTGAAGGAGATGATGTTAAAACTTGGGTAAATAAGTTATTTTTTATTAAACATAACTAGTCCAGGGACCTTTAGATATCGCTTCATGTAAAATTATGAGCTTCCCTCTATGATTAATCAAGCTTGTCCTGATGTTATAGCCAGGTTACAGGTGCAATGTAGCTGTAAACACTTGTGCAAGACTTTAACACTCTATCTATTTATGCCAGGTAAATCTAACTCCAATTTCTTGATCAATGGCATGGATATGAAAACATAAAAATTATAAAATTATGAAAAATAACAAGAGAGCAGCAGATACAAAATTTCAGCCATACTTAAGCAGCCAATAGAAAAAAAGTCTGCTTATGGCTTTTCAAATTGATGGAGATTGTAACCAAATTCATTTAACCCTTTAACATTTAAACCAGCCATATCTGAGCCAAGCATTCTATTTGTTTTATGTTCAGACTGGTCAAATCTGGCCTCCCATACATATCCTACAATGTCATTCTGAAAAATAACAATTGCATCATTGACTTCACAAAGCTATAAGACAATGCATGTGTAATTCAAAACAAATGAATAAATAAGTATAACATTTGACAGAGTAATCTGAATGCTATAGGGTTAAATTGCCTCCATTCATCTTAAAAAAAAAAAAAGGACACAGAATACAAAAAGTCCAGATAATTACAACTAGAATGACTTAGATCATTGATCTGTTCACTCAGACCACTAAGGAAACTTCTGTATTTTTGCTTAATGTTCAAAAAATAAAAGGAAAATCACCTTCAAATCACTCCCAATCATCTTAAATGCGAATGTGAATTTGTTTTAAGAATAGGAACGAGACAATAAGTAAATCAAAAGGACAGAGATTAATAAAGATTAGAATTAAAAAGAAAAAAGCATCTATCTTGACATGTCATAACTTGGTGACCTTGCAGAAAAGATATCTGTTGTTAAATATTCTTTTACTGGCTTTGGTTATTAGTGTGTGACCAAACTGTGGCAGCACATTCAATGATATATTGAATATGTCAGCCCTACGACTTGGCTGGTTATTTTCTTTAATGACTTTCAGAAGAGGAATGGCTGAGTTCTCTTGTATGAGACATAAACTTAGAACATGAAGTGACATCTTTTAAAAATAAGATGTATGTTGTGCGATATTCTACCACTTCTTCCACCCACTGCCTTATATATATATTATCACATAAACACTATGTGTTACTATTAGTTTCATATGCTGAGAACAGGTCAAACATTGTTTAGTAACATGTCTGGCATCCCAGCACAATCATTAGACACTGCCCACATGGCATAACAAACAAAAGACGGGGCAAGAACAGTACACTGTGTGTGTGTGTGTATTGTTTTGGAATTTGGTTTGCAAGATTTTTCATGTGAGTTCATGTGTTGAAGCATGTGGGAGAGTCATGCTCTTTTAGTGCCTTATAATTTAACACTCTCACTGGTAAAATTTCCACTCATTTACTTATTTATTTTTCTAAAATGTTCATTGCATCTTGCAACCTTTATAATAGTTGTTGACTCTCTCCGTTATTTAAGCTGCGTTCTTTTTGTTTGTTTGTGCGTATGTGTGTGGGTCAGTGTGTGTGCACATATATGCATGCCTGTAAGTATGTGTATGCATGTGTGTGTGTATATGTGTATGTTTGTATGTATGTATGTATGTATGTATGTATTCTGCATATTTGTGTTTTATGTGTTCATGTTTGTGTGTTTGCATGTGTGTGTGTGTGTGCATGTCTGAGTGTGTCTGTCTCTGCGCGTGTGTATAGGTTTTTGTGACTATGTACTGTGTATGGATGTGCATCTCCTTATGTGTGTGTGTGTGTGTTTCTCCATATGTGTCCTTGTGAGAAGTGTGTATATGGTCATGTGTTTTGAGTCTTCATTTGCATATGTGTGTATGTGTGCTCGTCTGTTCTCATCCCCATCTCTCCCCTTCAACTAATCATGTGGAAGCATTACAAACAGGCTAAGTAATGGAGGAACAGAATTATTATAAGATTGAATTAATCGTGCATTATCTTGTAGCTTCAAGATTTCAATACTGTGTTTGTTTATTATTAAGATGACATTGTAGGATAGGTGTGAAAGGCTGAATCTGACTGGTTTGAATATAAAACAGCTACAATATTTAAGCCCGGTATGACCAATTTAAATGCTAAAAAGCTAAGTTGTTTTGAGTGGCAGTAATGATAAACCATTTTTGTGTATGGATGAAGACAGTTGCTTAAAAAAGTACCGATCTCTAACTGTGGAGGGAACCTGTGGAAGAGGTAGACTCAGGAAGATGTGAGATGAAGTGGTGAAATATGATCTTTAGATGTTGAGTCTCACTGAGGCAATGACAACTGACTGAGACTTTAGAAGATTTTTCTGTGCTTGAGCAGACACAACAAGCTAAGTGAAATTGTAATTATGGCCAGTGTCAGTGACATGTAAAAGGCACCTGTGCCAGTGACACATAAAAGGCACCCTTGCTGCTGACATGCAATAGGCACCTGTACTGGTGACACTTAAAGGGCACCTGTGCTGCTGACACCTAGAGGGCACCTGTGCCAGTGACATGTAGAAGACACCCAGTACACTCTGTGGAGTGGTTGGTGTTAGGAAGGGCATCCGACCATAGAAACCAAGCCAGAACAGATGGTTGGAACCTGGTTCAGCTTACCAGTTCCAGTCAAACCATCTAACCCATGCCAGCATAGAAAACAGACACTAAACGATGATGATAATGTATATTTAGGCTACATTATGTAACGTACAGTGCATTTGTTAAGGTAGATCATTGTAAATCTGGGTGAGGCTTGGCTGCTGCCATTTTTAGCAGGTTGACAAACCAGCTTCCTCATTGGTTTGTTGCTTGTTAGACAAGTCATCCAATGATCATAAGGGTTCCAACTATTACCATCCTATCTATGTGTAGCATACAGGAAACCTAGAGCTGAAGATCCATCCTAGCTTATATATTTTTTTAAGATGGCCATGTGTGTATGTGAGGGAGATTTGTCTATTTTTAGTAGGTCAGCATCGGTTTACTTTTATTATCATTGTGGGTGGATTGGAGCATCTTCATGTAACTTAGGTTAAATGCTTGTAGAGAGGAAAAAGAGAGAGGGTTGAGAATAGTAATTATACAAGTTCTTGTGAAATTTTATAAATAACCACTGTGGGCATTTAAGCTAAAGTATGTGTGTGCATGTTTGTCTATGTGTGTGTGTGTGTAGAGAGAGAGAGAGTGAGAGAGAGCGGGGTATCATATTCAGTTTTTTTATTATTTTGTGAGTCGTCTGATATACAAAATATTCTAACAGCATACAAAGGGCACAGAGTAAAATAATGGAGAATATATATATATATATATATATATATATATATATAATGTATATGTATGTGTGTACATATGTATATGTATATGTACATGTTTATGGATATATGTGTGTAGATATCTATATTTACAAGTGTATGTATGTGTGTGTGTGTGTGTGTTTTAACAGGCTATAATGTCTCTACTTCAAAGAAATCATTCCAGTTTCAACAGACAGTCTCTGATCAAAGTCACTTGCTAAACAAGTACAACCCTACAATTTATAAAATCTTCCAATTGAGATCTTGTAAGAATGAGGCTTATTGGATGGAATAAAATGGATTGAATTAGAAAGGGATACTATAGCGCTATACATGTGATCATAATGATGACTTCCAAAGAAGAAATTGCTTTCTTGGAATTTGCCCTTAGGTGCTCTTAGTGGAGTTAATTCTGTTGCATAGGGTACAATGGTCTTAAACCATCACTTGGTTTAACCCTTTAGCATTTAAACCAGACATATCCAACTCAAATGTTCTTCCTGTTTTATGTTTGAACTAGCCATATCTGTCCTCTTACACCTTCCCTACATTGTCACTCCAAAAGTAGAGAGTCACATCATTGAGATCCCAAAGCTACAAGACAATGCATGATTAATTAAAAAAACGTAAATATATAAGCGTTACATTTGACAGAGTGACCTGAATACTAAAGGGTTACCTTCTCCACTTGGCCTTTGAAGGCCTTTTACCTTACTGGTACCAATCCACCTGAGACCAACCTTTGTTACATGATATAAACTTCTTGTTTTAAAGTCATTTAAATTAAAACCTTCCATCAAAATCCCATGTTAATTTATGTTCCAAACACCAGCTTAATAATGACTGTGTTATTCTTCTCACTTTTTCACTGTGCAGCATCTTGGGAAAGTGTCTTCTACTATGGCTCCAGGCTGACCAGTGCCCTATGAGTGAAGTTTGTCATGTCTGTATATATGTATGCATGTGCTTGAGTTTATCCCAACACCACCACTTGGCAACTGGTATTGGATTATATCTCCATAACCTAGCAGTTCAGCAAAGAGACTGATAGAATAAGTGCCAGACTTTTAAAAAAAATGGTAAAAAAAATTGGGTAAAGATCCCCTTCAGTCATGAACGACCATAGGATTGCCCCTAGAAAGTTACCCTTCAAGGCACAAGTCCAGGCAAGGTTGCTTATGAAAGACCAGCAGTCACCCATGCATACCAGCCTCCCCTCTTCACACCACCAATGTTATCCAAGGGAAAAGCAAAGGCTGATACAGCTTGGCTCCAGTAATGTTGCAATTCGTTTCTACAGCTGAGTAAATTTGAGCAATGTGAAATAAAGTGACTTGCTCAAGAACACAACACATGACCTGGTCTGGGAATCAAACTCACTACTTCATGCTTGTGAGTCCGTTGCTCTAACCACTGATCCATGTGACTTCATTTAAAAATAAGTACTGGGGTTGATTTGTTCAACTAATTGTTGATAGCAGTGCTCCAGCATGGCCACAGTCCAATGACTGAAACAAGTAAAAAAATCAAAGATAGATACAATATATTTCAGTAAAAATGCTGTCATAAACAGGTTCATTCTGTTGCAAGAATTTAGATTAGCACTCTGATCTAAAGTCTCTTCTTTACTTCTAGAATCAAAGCCCCTATCCCTCCCTCATATGATTAAGCCATCAAAAAACAAGCTTGATTATTAATGCTGTTCTCTCCCCCACCACCCCACTGCATTCTCCATCTCTGGCGAACAAGTGTTAGTCTTCTTGTTGCTGTAGGTTTCAGTTAGCGGTATCCTTTACAAGACATCATTTCTAATATCTGTCATATGCTATTGGATCTATATCAATGATAAGGATTTTGTTTTATCTTTTTTTTTTGCATTTCCATCCATCATTGAGCCAGATGTTTGCTGTTATATATTCTTTAGCTCAAATTCCTACAAGGACAACCTTGCCTTTCATTCTTTTGGGGACAGCAAAGTAAGTATCAGTAGAACACTAGGGTTGATGTAATTGACTTTCCTGCCTACCAAATTTCAGGTCAATGTAATTGACTTAATCCCATTGTCCTTGTTTCTCCCCTCTATGTTTAGCCCCCTGTGGGCAATAAAGAAATAATAATTATATTACAGTAGCAATATCAGTAATGAAGTGTCAGAATCGTCACCATGCCGAACAAAATGCTTAGTGACATTTCGTACATCTTTATGATCTGAGTTGAAATTCCACCAAGGTTGACTTTGCCCTTCATCCTTTCGAAGTCAGTAAAATAAGTACCAGTTGGACACCAGGGTTGATGTAATCGATTTACCCCCATACCTGAAACTGCTGGCCTCGTGGCAAAATTTGAAACCAGTATTAAAGTAATGAATTGAATTGAGTTGTCAGGGCATTCAACAAAATACCTAGCAGTTTTTACCCAAATCCTTATGAGATCTACTTTCCCATTCTTTCTTCTGGGTTCATAAGATAGGTTTTAGATAAGTATTGGGGTTAATGAAGATCTGTGTATGTTCAGAGTTCAAATCCTGCTGGATTACTTTCCACTGCTCTAGGGCCGATAAAATAAAGTACCGGTCAAGTATAGTGTTAAAATCAGTATAACTGACCTTATGTTTTTCCCACAAAAATTGTGACCATTTGCATATGTTAGAAATTATTATATTTTTTATACAGAAGAGAATGAACTAACACAACTAGCAGAGTACTTTACATCTACCTGTTGTATTTAGTTATGTCTCTTTCTGTTCTTAGTTAAAATCCCATCAAGATCCACTTCAAATTCACTCATTATGAGGTTGATAAAAAGAAGCACCAGTTTAGTACTGAAGTAATATTTGATATAACTGATGATAGGCTTGTTTTAAAACTTGTCACCTAAGAAATTACTATTATATTTCTCACCAGAAAGCAGTGATTGGTGTAATCAGAGCAAAACCTTGAGAGATTATAAAATGTAAGTTAGTGGCCAAACCAAAAATATTCCATCAAAATATAAGCACAAATGTTCTAGTACAATATATCATGATAATACATATCAATCACTTTTCTTTCCAGTGACAACAGAAAGTTTCTTTTACTAAAATGTTGTTTAGCTTGAGGTCAGTTTTGATTGAGGAGACCAGTGTTCATAGATGTTCTGTGACCATTTTATCATTTTTTTTCAGACATAATATACTTAGCTCTACCTAAGCTAATGGTTGATGGAAGCACTCCGTCGGTTACGACGATGAGGGTTCCGGTTGATCCGAATCAACGGAACAGCCTGCTTGTGAAATTAACGTGTAAGTGGCTGAGCACTCCACAGACACGTGCACCCTTAACGTAGTTCTCGGGGATATTCAGCGTGACACAGAGTGACAAGGCCGGCCCCTTGAAATACAGGTACAACAGAAACAGGAAGTAAGAGTGAGAGAAAGTTGTGGTGAAAGAGTACAGCAGGGATCACCACCATCCCCTGCCGGAGCCTCGTGGAGCTGTTTTAGGTGTTTTCACTCAATAAACACTCACAACGCCCGGTCTGGGAATCAAAACCGTGATCCTATGACCGCGAGTCCACTGCCCTAACCACTGGGCCATTGCACCTCCACTAACCTAAGCTAATGTCACCTTTTCTAAAAGTATACAGCATTATTTGAGTGCAATTTGTTTGGTATTTCAAGTGGTTTGAGTTTCAATTTTTTTTCTTTTTAATATCCTCTTTTCTTGCATGAGTCAAACGGAATTTGTTTAGACAGATTTCCTATGGCCAGATGCCTTTTTCCTGTAACCAAATGCATCTGTTTGCAAGTGAAGTAATATTTCCCATTGGTTGGACATGTTTTCCACAGAAGATTAGAAACAATGAATATTGCTTGCTTGATGATCACGCTTGTCTTTACATTGTTTTAGCCTTCAAATGATGCCATCCCACTGGGTAGACAAATGCATATATTTGTATGCATGTATGTATGTGTGCATATCTATTCGTATCTCCTTATCTTGACATCATATGATTGTTGTAGATAGACAAGTGTGAACATCATAATATATCATAATATATATATATATATATATATATATATATATAATGAGTTTCTTTTAGTTTCCATCTACCAAATCCACTCACAAGACAGTGACAGGCTGGGGCTATAAAAGACACTGAAGGTAATATGTAGTGGAAAAGAACCCAGAACCAAGTGGTTGGAAAGCAAACTCCTCAACCACATGGCTATGCCTGCTACTGTTAAGTGACCACAAAAAAGCAACCCTTGTTGGGGTGCTTATTTACCAATGTGTAGTTCAGCTCTGTTAAATATCCTCCTTCATAAATGTATGAAGATAACTTTCAGTTATGTTATAATAAATTACCAAAGCCTTGTGAGAGGATTTGGAAGACTGAAGTTGAAAGAAACCCATTGTGTGTGTGTGTGTGTGTGACCAACACTTGACAACTTGTGTTTGTTTGTTTACACCTCCATAACTTAGCAGGTTGGCATAAAGTGACTGATGTAATAAGTACCAGGCTTAAAGAAAAACTAAAAAGCTCCATGAGGCTCCGGCAGGGGGTGGTGGCAGTCCCTGCTGTACTCTTTTGCCCCAAATTTCTGTCACTCTTTCTTCCTGTTTCTTGAGTAACGCTGCAATGGACTAGCGTCCCGTTCAGCTGGGGGGAACTCATATGCCACAGAAACCGGGAGACTCGGCCCATGAGCCTGGCAAGGCTTGAAAAGGACGCATAAAAAAAAAAAATACCATGGTTCACTTATCACAGTTTATTGTTTATTCTTACATTGACTCCTCCATGGTGTTGTTTTGCACTTATAATAAAATATATACAAATTATAACAATAATAAAAAAGAAATGCAGTACAATACTGTTTCTACTTCGTGGATTTTCACCTATCGCGGGGGGTTGGGGGGGGAACGTAACACCCACAATAGTCGAGGGATTATTATATATGTATTTTTGTGTTTGTGTCAGTGATTTTGTATTTTCTCTGTGTGTTTATTGACTAGACAAAGCAAAAGAGCATCACTGTCAATACAGACAGTGTTATATGCTTCTGTATAATGGTACAATGGGCTACTTGACATGTTGTGCTCTCTTTTTAAGCAGAAAAGGCTCTTTATAACTGTGTCTGGGCTGTTCATTGCTTGATAGTCTGGAGGATTATTGCCATGCTTGGAAATAGGTGAGGGTTGGTGAGAGGAAAAGTGTTTTGGTGTAGAAAAAAATCTGTCTTACTGAATTTTGTATGGAAAAGTGGACTCTAAAATATTGATGATGGGGAAAAGATGCAGAGGCTCTTGTCATTGATGTTGTTTAGCCAATGGTCATTCAACCCTGATTGAGACTTATGACCAAAGGTATGCCAGCAACAACGTTTTAATGGTACATAGGACTATGTTATCTTTGTCTTTTTTTTATTTAATATGGTGACATGTAAAAAGTACCGATGACACATAAAATGCACTGGTGCTGGTGTCACATAAAAAGCATTAGTACTGGTGACATAAAAAGCGCTAAGTACACCCTGTGAAGTAGTTAGCATTAGAAAGGGCATCTAACCATAGAAACCTAGCCAAACACTTGGTGCAGCCTTGGTCTTGCCAGCTCCTGTCAAGCTCTCCAACCCATGCCGGCATGGAAAATGGGTGTTAAATATTGCTGATGATGATGATGTAAGGAGATTTGGTTACTGTTTCTAGCTGGTTGGAAGGTCGCATTAAATACTTGCAGCATCATTGTCAAATGTAGAAATAGTAGTGGCAATTGGAATCATTAACTGTCTTTTTTTCAAATTCCTTTTCTTTTCTTCCTTGTCCTCTACATGACTTATTATCTGCCATACACCTTAAACATGCCAGAAGTGTTAATATTTCTGGCTGACTGTGTGTCTCAGATACCTGAAATTATTCTAATTGAGAAACTCTTCTCTGTCTCTCTTTCTCTCTCTTTCTCTCTCTTTCTCTCTCTCTCTCTCTCTCTCTCTCTCTCAAAAAGAAAAAAAAAAGACAGTCATTTGGGAAATATTTTTAATATTTTTTATATTTATTTATTTAGGTTTCAGTGCTATGAAAACAACAAAACAAACATACATACATGCATTCACAGAGAGAGAGATTGACACACACACATCTATATATATATATATATATATATATATATATATATATATGCATACACACATATACGCAAATGTTCTCAAGAAGTTACACAATTTTTTTTTTAAAGTGTGATTTAAAAAGTAAATGAATTAAATAAAACAAGTTTCAGACCCATGGAACGGTGGCAAATCCTTTAATTAAGTTTGTAACCTGCTTAAATGAAGTGTTCCGTGAAAAACCAATTTATTCCTAGACTAGATATATCGACACTGTTATTCTTCAGTAATTTCTTACTCTGTCTTCAGATTTATTCTGTGACAATCTTTCAATCGATCTTGTGAGTTTGCTGAACTGCATATTTTCTGAAGAACTACTTGCAAAATTGGAAATAAGTTTAAGTTAACCTGATACAATCATCTTTAACTTTTAAATCTTATTTGATTTTCTTTTTTTTTTTTTGTTATTAAAGTTTTTGTGCAATTTAAATTTTATTTCTCTTCTTTTATTCCAATTTTCTGCTGAAGGAATGTGTTGTTATTGTTGTTGTTGTTATTATTATTATCATCATCAAACCTGTCTTGAAATTGAAATCAGATATATTAATGCTGTTGGCAGGGCAGATGGGAAAGACAAAAAAAAAATGGAAAAAAAGGAAAGACAGTTGCTAAATTGTTGAAATGGCATTAACTTCTTATTTATCACATTTGTATAATTTCCAAATTTTTTTTGATAAATTTTTTTGTCCCCCACCAACATTTTTTTTTTTTTTTTTTTTACCTAGATGAATTTCACAGCCAAGAATTGATAAAATTATGCTAAGACTGAAAAGCTTCTTGATAAATCATCATCTTGATAAACTGAACAGACCCGGTTTCTCTGTAAAATCTCAGTTTGTACTCAAACATATGCTTGTCCAAGATTCTTAGAATAGTCTGTTTGTTATGCAGGCAACTAATAACCATAGGATAGATCTTTGTCTAATGTTATCTTTTCTACTAAATTCTTGATTTGCTTATCATATGAATTTAAAATTGCTTACTCGGACAATCTCTCACTAATCTTTAATATTACATTGGTACAAACATGGCTGTGTGGTTAAGAAATTTGCTCTGCAACCACATAGTTTTAGGGTTCAGTCCCACTGCATGGCAGTCTAGGAAAGTGTTCTCTACTAAGGCTGACCGATGCCTTGTGAGTAAACATGATAGATAGAGACTGTGTAGAAATGTGTGTGTGTATGTGTGTAATCCAAATGATAGGACAAAGAAATACTTTAACACATTTTTAATGATCAGTTGCAATTGTTTCTGTACCAACTATGCCTGCAATGCCAGTTTATGCAAAAATTCAGAAAAATTATATACATATAGGAGTGGTTGTTTGGTAAGTAGCTTGTTTACCAACCACATGGTTCCAGGTTCAGTCCCACTGCATGGCACCTTGGGCAAGTGTCTACTATAGCCTTGGGTCACCCAATGCCTTGTGAGTGGATTTGTCAGGCAGAAACTGAAAGAAGCTTGTCATATATATGTGTGTGTGTGTGTATGTAGGTATATATTTATGTGTGTGTGTCTGTGTTTGTTCTCTCACCATTGTTTGACAACCGGTGTTGGTGTGTTTACGTCTCCATAACTTAACAATTTGACAAAAGAGACCGATAGAATAAGTACTAGGTTTACAAAGAATAATTCCTGGGATCAATTTCTTTGACTAAAAAAACCTTTTAGTTAGTGCTCCACCATGGCTGTTGTCATGCCAAAACAACTCTTTTATGGAGACCTCCACATGAACCAAAAAAGAAGTATAAGGATTTGCTGAAGGCTTCCTTAAGAGATGCTTGCATCTCTCCTGACACATGGGAGGGCACAGCTATTGATCGTAGCAGGTGGAGAAGGATTGTGCATGAGGGGATAGCTACTTTTGAGAAATCTCGAGTTGCAGTGTCTATGCAAGACCCTGCCTCAGTAAAGCTAGATTCAAGAGTCATCTTCGTAGTCATAAAGCATGACAGATGAGTGTTTATTTGTTTATTGGTCTGCTAATTTATAGACAATAAAAGGGCACAAAAGTGACACAGACATGTCTGTACCTACACACACACACACACACACACACACATATATATATGATAGGCTTCTTTCAGCTTTGATCTACCAAATCCATGTACAAGGCTTTGTTTGACACAAGGCTATAGTAGAAGACACCTGGGACTGAATGCAGAAACATGTGGTTGGGAAGCAAACTTCTTACCACATAGCTATCCCTGCTCTCTATATATATATATATATTTAGCAATTAAGGACACTACTTATAAGGAAAACTTAACAAGAAATTGTCAGGTAGATAGCGTGAAAACCTCATAAGAGAATAATTTCGAAAATAATTATTTCTTATTGAACATATTAATTTATATATAGAGGGCATATACATACATGCCAGAGGGCATTATACATACATGCCACACGCTAAGAGGGACAATAGTCATTTCTACCAAAAATATTACTAATCCCACCGAATGCAATTTTTCAAAGTAAGACATTTAAAAAATATAGACCTGTATCACAGTGATTTCATACTTACGTATTCATCAGCAGGCCTGAATGTATCATAAATAAACGACCCTGCCCCGCTTAAGCCGATCAGCTAACTGATCAACATCAACGAAGCACATCAACGAAGCCTCTATATATAAATATATATATATATATATAATATATATATATATATATATATTATATAATTGATTAATAACTCATATGTCTGAAAAAATAAGCAATAGTGTGGGTATATTAATCAAATTATGCAGTATCATAGATTCATTACAGCCAATCTTACCAGTTGGTTTTGCACCAGATACTAAATAACTAGATAGTTATCTATGACTTGTGCTCTTCAGAGATAGTATGTATGAAAAAATATATAGTGATTACTCTCTGTTACTAGAGTGAGACAGTATTAAATCTGGTTTATGGTTACTGTTAAAAGACAATGAAATTATGGGAGACAATTTAAACTTGGTATTTATCATAATTCATTTAATTTTTCTAAGGTCAGATGTGCTTTCTGTTACCAAATCTTGCCTTTCTCCATGCAAGGTAATAGTCCACTAAACTAATGAGAAATGAACATCCAAGTCATAGTTATATGGTGAACTGGAAATATATAACCATTTTTTTTATATATATAGTCAGCAAAACACATGAAGAGATGATGAAATATGAACTTATACAGATATGCACATGCACACATACATATGTATGTAGCTCCTACAGATCATCCTGTCCCTCTCCTTCTAAATGTGAGTAACCATTCAGTCATTCTTCAAGAATTTGCTATGCTCATCCTTATATTTTCACTAACTTGTCCCCTAGCATAAAGATGACCTCGCCTCCAGTCAGGTTTCAAAGACTTGCATGCTGCATTGTGATCCCAGTTGTGCTGGTGGCATGAAAAAGCATGAAGTACATGCTGTAAAGTGGTGGATGTTTGGAAGTGTATCCAGCTGTAGAAACTGTTCCAAAGCAAACTCTGGAGCACAATGCAGTCTTTGTACCTATTGGATCCTGTGAAAATGCCCAACCCGTGCCATATACATATACAATACACTCGTTCAGTTTCTGTCTACCAATTTCACTCACTAGATATTAGTCGCTCTGTGAATAAAGTATAGAACACCAGCCAACCACATGCTTCTAGGTTCAGTCCCACTGTGTGGCATCTTTGGTAAGTGTCATCTACTATAATCTTGGGCCAACCAAAGGATTGTGAGTGGATTTGGTAGACAGAAACTGAAAAAGGCCCATCATATACATCTATGTGTGTGTTTTTGTGTATGTGTTTGTACCCGCCACCACTGCTACTGCTTGACAGTTGGTGTTAGTTTGTTTGCACCCTTGTAATTTGGCAGTTCAACAAGAGAAACTGATAGAATAAGTACAAGCTTAAAAAATAAGTACTAGGGTCGATTTTTTCAACTAAACCCTGTGCCTCTTCATACCCACAGTCTAATGATTGAAGCAAGTAAAAGTTAAGAGACAAAACGTGTATATATATTAATCGAAGTGTATCATATTATATATCCATTATACCTAACATTACCAATTCGTTTCACATTAGGGGTTCACCAGGGTGTTAGATAACAGCCTTGCACTGCACTTTTCTACATATTGAGCTGTTATTTAACACTCCCCTGAAACCTTAGAGTGAAATCAATTGATAAGATCGACCGTAAGGGGTATATAATACTGTACAATTTGATTAATATACCCACTCTATTGACAAATATATAAGTGGGTATTTTTTCTAACTTATGGTTTCTTAGGTGGCTATATATGTATGTATGCATGTATGTCATTCAGTTTTATTTCAAGATTTCTTGCCAATAGAGAAAGAGCCGGTTTCTATACTTGAACTAAGGCTCCATCATTGGAATTTGAACATCAACAATGGGGTATTTTTGTACATATATATGTTTGTATATGTGCAGATTTATGTTTTGTTTTATGTATGTCTTTTCATGCATATGCTTTCATATCTAGACATGCTCATATATACTTAAATGATAAACTTTTGGGAAGTTTTACAAATTTTTATGTATGAATATATGGATGGATGTATGTGTGTGTGTGTGTGTGTGAATGCGTATGTGCCTTGCCTGCAATGTGATGTAATATGAACCGTGGGACAGTATACTTGTTATTGGACCATCTACCAACTTGTCTAGTTGTAACCTTATTTGAAGATAATTTATCATATTCATCTTATTCAAGAACTGGATCAAATGAAGTTTTTTCAGGCGTTTCCTATATTCTTTAGAGTCTTGTACACTGTTTTCTTAGTGTACTTTTTGTTTTTGCTTCTAATATCTTCTTGAGCTCTTTGTTGACCACTCCTGAAAAGAGCTTCCACTTTGTAATATACATATAGAAGCACACACATACAAAAATATACATACATGTGTATGTGTGTGTGTGTGTGGGGGGGTGTACACGTAAGTAATGCAATATGATATTCTTCTTGAAGTATTTTGCATATTATTTTGTATGTAAAAGCTTTGTTCTTGCAAACTCATGCACATATGCATACATGTATGTATTTTTATGTATACACATATATATATGTATATATATATATATATATATATAATATATATATATATATAGAGAGAGAGAGAGAGAGAGAGAGAGAGATAAACATACACACAAAGACATAATTGTGGTCTAACATGATTACAAGATCAGAATCTTCCGTGTGTGTGTATGCATTTATATGTGTGTATATATATATATATATTCAATACAAACCTGGTTTTCAATGTTACAATAATTTAATATGTGGTTTTCATATTTGTTGATGTTTTAATTTATGTATTTATTTTCTTATTTATTTATCCGCTGTTGCTATCTATTTAATTGTTATTTTTACACTAAAGATACTTGGTAGTAAAATTTTTCTAGTTTTCTTTCTTCGTGTAGTTATATTTATATTTTATTTTATTTTTTTTTAAACACCAAAAATACACTTTCAACTTTTTCTTGTTTTTTTTTTTTCATTTTTTTTTTCTTTCTGATATCTTCAGGCTCTATAGGCAGAATCTTTAGGTTTTTGTGTCTGTATGTCTTCAGATATATTGCACTATGTTTCACTTATTTCTTAAACTTTCTCTTTCACCAAACATATATTTGTTTTTGCTGCTTTTGGTATTTGTCTACTATTTATTTATACATACATAACGTTTTATTTTAACCCATATATACACATATAAAAATATACATACATATATTTATATATGTGTATATCTATATCTATCTATCTATCTATCTATCTATAAATATATATATATGTGTACACACACACCATATATGTGTGTTATTTATGTATTTATTTTTAGTCTATTATTTTTTTTAATGAGATATTGAGTGGACAATCAGTGACTTCATACTAAACTTCATTCATTCAGTCCGTTCCTTGCTGTGAGAACTTCAAACTATGAAATGAAAACCTAATCTAAACACATGGTTTCATGCACAGGCAAACAACATATCTATGCTGCAAGGCTGTTTGCTATAGTTTTCTGACTTTTCAAACAAGCAAGCCATTTTTTTTATAGTTGTTTATTTTATTTTAATTTTCTTGTTCTTCATTTTCTATTTTGTGTAGACCAGATTTTTTTTTTTTTGTTATTCCAATCTTCTCCTCCTCCCTGTCCTCTCAGGCTCTTTCGGATTCACTCTTCTCTCTTTCTCTCTTCTTATATGTGATTTTTAACCTTCTCTCTATTTTGGTGGCATCGGCCTATCATTTTTCTCACAACAATTTTCTTTTATCAATAACTTTTAATCCTGAGTGCATGCAGATAAACTTGCGTTAGATAGAAATCAGAGTTAAAATGAACAAATGAGAGTTTGTGGTGGCGGTGGGGAGGGAAGAGGAGACAAAGTGTAACAATATACAAACATTCTCATTGGTTTTAAGTTAACTCTTGAAGGATGTTCAGGGAAGTATATTGATATTGGTTCAGTACATGACAAAAGAGGAAAAGAACGAGAGAATGAGATATATTTCTTTTCATGATACATGTTCTTTACATTCCAGTTTTATGAACATCTTTTGTGAAGAACTATTTCATTTTCAAATATAACTGTGAATGATTTATAATTACAGAAAACTAATTTGTTTAGCTTTCCTTTTGTGTATTAATAATACCTTTTAAAGCTTCAGTAGCTGTATGGTTTGGTGGGTATTTTAAATTCTAATCCAAACGACATCTATCTGTCTTTTATTTTTTACTTGTTTCAGTCACTGGACTGTGGCCATGCTGGGGCACATCCTTGAAGGATTTTAGTCAAACAGATCTACCCCAGTATATAAGTTTTATTTTCATAACTGGTACTTACTCTATTGTTTTGTTTTTTTTGCCAAACCACTAAGTTATGGGGAGATAAACAAACCAACACTGGTCGTCAAGCAATAAGCAGTGTGACAGACACAAACATAATGACACATACACACAGTCGCTCACACACACACACACACACACACCCAACATCATTTTAATGTTTATTTTTTGATGCTTGCATGGACTGGAAGATGAATATTGAGGTAGACTTTTCTATGGCTGGATGTCCTTCCCATCACCAACCCTCACCTGTTTCCAAACAAGGTCATATTCCCCCAAAACCAGACATGGTCTCATAGAATACTGGAAATGAATGACACCGTATGACAGGGAGACTTGTTTACAACAATCACAAGCACACTCACACACACACACCACACACACACACACACACACACATACATACATGTATACATACCATGGACTTCTTTCAGTTTCCATCTACCAAATTCACTCACAAGGTTTTGGTCAGCCTAAGGATATAGCATAAAACACTTGCCCAAGATGGCATGCAGTAGTATGGAACCCAGAACTATGTGATTGGGAAACAAATAAATTAGTATACAGCCACAACAGTGCCCTGTATATATATAGGCATAGGAGTGGCTGTGTGGTAAATAGCTTGCTTATGAATCACATGGTTCCAGATTCAGTCCCACTGCGTGGCACCTTGGGCAAGTGTCTTCTACTATAGCCTCAGGCCGACCACAGCCTTGTAAGTGGATTTGGTTGATGGAAACTGAAAGAAGCCCATCATATATATATATATAATATATATATATATATATATGTGTGTGTGTGTGTGTGTGTATACATTTGTGTATCTGTGTTTGTCTCCTCAACATCACTTGACAACCGATGCTGGTGTGTTTACATCTCCACAACTTAGCGGTTCGGCAAAAGAGACCGATAGAATAAGTACTAGGTTTACAAAGAATAAGTCCTGGGGTCGATTTGCTCGACTAAAGGCAGTGCTCCAGCACGGCCACAGTCAAATGACTGAAACAAGTAAAAGAGTATATATATATATATATACTAGCTTAAGGTGACCCGCTCTACGCGCGGGTAAGAGTGTGGTTGTTACTTTCTGTTGCTTCCTTTCAGCACGTAAAAAGCACCATCCGAACGTGGCCGATTGCAGCGCTACCTCGACTGGCTTCTGTGCCGGTGGCACGTAAAAAGCACCAACCGATCGTGGCCGCTGCCAGCCCCCCTGGCACCTGTGCCGGTGGCACGAAAAAAGCACCCACTACACTCACAGAGTGGTTGGCGTTAGGAAGGGCATCCACCTGTAGAAATCACTGCCAGATCAGACTGGAGCCTGGTGCAGCCTCCTGGCTTCCCAGACCCCAGTCAAACTGTCCAACCCGTGCTAGCACGGAAAACGGACGTTAAACGATGATGATGATGATCCCTCTTTGTTTCTCTCTCCTTTCTCTCTCACTTTCCCACTCTCTTACTTTTCTTTTCTCTCGGACTCTCCCTCACTTTCTCTTACTCTCTATCTTTATCTACCTCTCTCCCATTTATAAACAACAAAAGATCTTGAGTAAGTTGAGAAATAAAATATTTAGAAAGATCAATCATAAATATCAGGCAGTGGCAACAGAAAGGTCTGCTTCAAGGGAGACAGCAAAACACTAACATTTAAAAGGGACAGACGAACTTGCGAGCTGAATAAAAATAATAAAATATTGGAAACCAAAGTTTGAAGGGATAGAATCTGAGGATAGTAGAGTCACCATGGCTGGCATTTCTTAACGACGGACAGCAACGTATTGACAGTTTAACGGCTGGCGTAAAATTTTGAATTTGATGTAAAAGAAAATTCCTAAACACCAAGTTTTGAAGTGATTCTTTCTCACGACAGTAGACTCACCATGGCAAGCATTCAAAACTTCTTCATCATGGACGGCAACACATTGACGATTAAAAGGCTGGTGCAAATTTTTTAGCTTGATGTAACAGAGAATTCCTAAACACCCACTCCTTTAAATTTTAATCCCCTTCAAGCCCCATTTAGACCCCTTTTCACATTTTGGTTAATATAACCCGATTTCATTCGGGTCTACTGGGGCCAAATTTTATAGGATGAGGAATTTTGTCCTAGAGGTCACGCCTTTCATTTGAGGAAAAAAATAGTTGTCATGCAAACTTGCCAGCACTTTTAACATAGGTGTGCATATTTTCAGCTCAACCGACCACATAATGCACACATTATATATATATATATATATATAGGTATATATATGTGTGTGTGTGTGTGTGTGTGTGTGCACGCATTATATATACAAATGTATACAAATTATATATATATACGTATAAATTAAATTAGAGATAAAACCACTAATAGGCAAATCAAACAGTGAAAAACAAAAATCAAAAACATAAACATAAAAATAAAAATATAATATACAAAATATATAAAATATAAAATTGAAAAATTTAATTTATTTAAATTTAGAATAAAAATTATTAATTTATATTTATAATTTAAAAAAATATATATATCATCATCATCATCATCATCATTTAACGTCCGCTTTCCATGCTAGCATGGGTTGGACGGTTCAACTGGGGTCTGGGGAGCCCGAAAGCTGCACCAGTCCAGTCAGATCTGGCAGTGTTTCTACAGCTGGATGCCCTTCCTAACGCCAACCACTCCGAGAGTGTAGTGGGTGATTTTATGTGCCACCGACACAGGTGCCAGACGAGGCTGACAAAACGGCACGCTCGGATGGTGTTTTTATGTGCCACCGACACAGGTGCCAGACGAGGCTGGCAGACGGCCACGCTCGGATGGTGTTTTTTATGTGCCACCGACACAGGTGCCAGACGAGGCTGGCAGACGGCCACGCTCGGATGGTGTTTTTATGTGCCACCGACACAGGTGCCAGACGAGGCTGGCAGACGGCCACGCTCGGATGGTGTTTTTATGTGCCACCGACACAGGTGCCAGATGAGGCTGGCAAACGGCCACGATCGGATGGTGCTTGTTACGTGCCCACAGCACGGAGGCCAGTCGATGCGGTACTGGCTACGGCCACGTTCGGATGGTTTTCTTATGTGCCACGTGCCACCGGCACTGGTACCACAAAGATACAAATTCCATTGATGTTCATCTATTTTGATTGTTTTGATTTGTTTTGATTTTCACTTGCCTCAACAGGTCTTCACAAGTGTCACAAGAAGGAAGGTATGCACAGGTGGACTGACTACGTCCCAGGTAGGGGCCATGGGTTATGGCCTGACTAGTCTTGCCGGGTCTTCGGATGGTGTTTTTATGTGCCACCGACACAGGTGCTAGATGAGGCTGGCGAACGGCCACGATCGGATGGTGTTTGACATGTGCCCACCGCACTGACTACGGCACTGATGGATTCTTGTGTGCCACAGGCACTGGTACCACAAGATACAAATTCCATTGATGTTCATCTATTTTGTCTATTTTGATTTTGATTTGATTTGATTTTCACTTGCCTCAACCGGTCTTCACAAGTGTCACAAGAAGGAAGGAAGGTATGCACAGGTGGACTGACTAGTCTTGACGGGTCTTCGGAAGGTGTTTTATGTGCCACCGACACAGGTGCCAGATGAGGCTGGCGAACGGCCATGATCGGATGGTGTTTGTTACGTGCCCACAGCACGGAGGCCGGTCGATGCGGAACTGGCTACGGCCACGTTCGGATGGTTCTCATGTGTGCCACCGGCACTGGTACCACAAAGTGTGTGCCACCGGCACTGGTACCACAAAGATACAGATTCCATTGATGTTCATCTATTTTGATTTGTTTTGATTTGATTTTCACTTGCCTCAACAGGTCTTCACAAGTGACACAAGAAGGAAGGTATGCACAGGTGGACTGACTACGTCCCAGGTAGGGGCCATGGGTTATTATGGCCTGACTAGTCTTGCCGGGTCTTTGGATGGTGTTTTTATGTGCCACCGACACAGGTGCTAGATGAGGCTGGCGAACGGCCACGATCGGATGGTGTTTGTCATGTGCCCACAGAACGGAGGCCAGTCGATGCGGTACTGGCTACGGCCACTTTCGGATGGTTTTCTCTTGTGTGCCACCGGCACTGGTACCACAAAGATACAAATTCCATTGATGTTCATCTATTTTGATTTGTTTTGATTTGATTTTGATTTTGATTTGATTTTCACTTGCCTCAACAGCCTTTGATTTTCACTTGCCTCAACAGGCCTTCACAAGTATCACAAGGAGGAAGGTATGCACAGGTGGACTGACTACGTCCCAGGTAGGGGCCATGGTTTATGGCCTGACTAGTCTTGCCGGGTCTTCGGAAGGTGTTTTATGTGCCACCGACACAGGTGCTAGATGAGGCTGGCGAACGGCCACGACCGGATGGTGTTTGTTATGTGCCCACAGCACGATGGCCAGTGATGCGGTACTGACTACGGCCATGTTCGGATGGATTCTTGTGTGCCACCGGCACTGGTACCACAAGCGGTACTGACTACTTTTTATGTGCCACCGACACAGGTGCTAGATGAGGCTGGCGAACGGCCACGACCGGATGGTGTTTGTTATGTGCCCACAGCACGATGGCCAGTGATGCGGTACTGACTACGGCCACGGTCGGATGGATTCTTGTGTGCCACCGGCCCTGGTACCACAAGCGGTACTGACTACGGCCACGTTCGGATGGATTCTTGTGTGCCACCGGCACTGGTACCACAAGCGGTCCTGACTACGGCCACGTTCGGATGGATTCTTGTGTGGCACTGGTACCACAAGGATACAAATTCCATTGATGTTCATCTATTTTGATTTGTTTTGATTTGATTTGATTTTCACTTGCCTCAGCAGGTCTTCACAAGTCGGAAGGTATGTACAGGTGGACTGACTATGTCCCAGGTAGGGCCCACGGGTTATGACCTGACTAGTCTTGCCGGGTCTTCGGATGGTGTTTTTATGTGCCACCATGTTCCCACAGCACGGAGGCCAGTCGATGCGGGGTACTGGCTACGGCCACGTTCGGATGGTTTTCTTGTGTGCCACAGGCACGGTACCACAAAGATACAAATTCCATTGATGTTCATCTATTTTGATTGATTTTCACTTGCCTCAGCAGGTCTTCACAAGTGTCACAAGAAGGAAGGTATGCACAGGTGGATCGACTACGTCCCAGGTAGGGGCCACGTGATATGGCCTGACTAGTCCTGCCAGGTCCTCTCATGCACAGCACACTTCCATAGGACTCGGTCTTCAGTCATTTCCTTGGTGAGACCTAAAGTTCGAAGGTCGTGCTTCACCACCTCGTCCCAGGTTCTCCTGGGTCTACCTCTTCCACAGGTTCCCTCAACTGCTAGGTTGTAGCACTTTTGCACACAACTATCTTCAGCCATTCTCGTCACATGACCATACCAGCGCAGCCGTCTCTCTTGCACACCACAACTGACACTTCTTAGGTTCAACTTTTCTCTCAAAGTACTTACACTCTGACGATTATGACACTGACATTACACATCCATCGGAGCATACTGGCTTCATTTCTTGCAAGCTTACACATATCCTCAGCTGTCACGGCCCATGTTTCACTACCATGTAGCATGGCTGTACGTACACACGCATCATATAGTCTGCCTTTTACTCTTAGCGAGAGACCTTTTGTCACCAGCAGGGGTAAGAGCTCTCTAAACTTTGCCCAGGCTATTCTTACTCTAGCAGTTACACTTTCAGCACACCCACCCCCGCTACTGACTTGGTCTCCTAGGTAGCGGAAGCTATCAACTACTTCTAGTTTGTCTCCCTGGAACGTGGTAGAAGTTGGACTCTGCACATTTCCAGTGTTTATTTCTCCTGAGCATCTGCCACAGACAAAAACTATTTCTTAGTTAGCCTTCCTTTGACATTGCTGCACCTCTTATGTGTCCATAGCTTACACCTGGTGCACCTTATAGAGTTTCTACCTACACCTTTTTTACAGATCGAGCAGGGCCATCTACCTGAAGTCGTTTGTGGTTGGTCCACCTTCCTACTTATTAGGACTTTGGTTTTGGCTAGGTTGATTCTAAGGCCCTTCGATTCTAATCCTTGTTTCCACACCTGAAACTTCTCCTCCAGTTCTGATAGTGACTCAGCAATTAGAGCAAGGTCATCAGCATATAGGAGCTCCCAGGGGCATCCTGTCTTAAATTCTTCCGTTATTGCCTGGAGGACTATGATAAATAGGAGGGGGCTGAGGACTGAACCTTGGTGGACCCCAACCTCTACCCGGAATTCTTCACTGTACTCGTTGCCAACCCTCACCTTACTAGCTGCGTCTCTGTACATGGCTCGCACAGCTCTCACTAACCATTCATCTATCCCTAGTTCCTCATTGACCACCAGATAAGGGATCGGGGGGACCCTGTCAAAGGCTTTCTCTAAGTCAACAAAAGCCAGGTACAAGGGCTTACCTTTGGCTAGGTATTTCTCCTGCAGCTGTCTTACCAGGAATATAGCATCAGGTAGTACTTTTCCCTGGCACGAACCCGAACTGCATATCATCTAAGCTAACTCTCTCTCTAATTAACTGGGCTATAACCCTCTCCGTAACCTTCATTACCTGATCCAACAGCTTGATGCCCCTGTAGTTATTTGTATCTAGGGCATCGCCTTTACCTTTGTAGCAGTTGACTATTATGCTGCTACACCAGTCATTGGGTATGACTCCTTCGTGTATCACCTGGTTAACTATACGGGTGAACTGCTATAGCCGACACTACCAGATATTTGAGCATCTCTGCAGTAATTCCTGATGGGCCTGGGGCTTTCCCTGTCTTCATGCTTCTAATTGCCTTAGCTACCACGGAACTATCAACTCGGATAGCTGGTCCCTCTGTTGGGTCAACATTCGGCAGACTCTCTTTATCCCATTATTTTCCTCATTCAGCAACTTTCATAGTGGCGTCTCCAAGCTTCTCTCTTTGCATCCTCATTTAACGCAAGTGAACCATCCTCCATGCGAACACATTTCTCTCCTACCACATCTCGATTCTCTCTCACACACTGTCTTGCAACACGAAATACCTCAAGTCTTTCATCCTCACGGCGCAGGACATTGGCAAATTTTCTTTTATCTGCTTCCCCTCTGGCTAGATAGACCTGTCTCCTAGCTTCCCTTCTGGCAGTCTGATACACTTCCCTGCTACCACCGTTCTTCCAGGCTTCCAGAGCTGTTTCTTTTGTCTAATAGCCCTATCAACAATATTGTTCCACCACCATGTTATTTTGGGTCTTAAGGGGACTTTGCACCAGCCACAGATCTGGTCAGCGGCTTTCAGCAGGTTGTCCCTCAGAAACGTCCAGTTGTCTTCTACCATGTGTAGCTATACCCCCTTCCACTTCGTCAAAGGCTTCAAGTAACATATCTCTAAATCTCTGTCCATTCGCAGGGTCTTAAGCTTCCAGACCCTTCTTCTCCATGTTGGTCGTCTTCTAGTCGCCCTCTAGTCCTGATCCTAAAGTCACTAACTACCAGTCTATGTTGTGGGGTGCATTCTTCGCCCGGGAAGGTTTTGGCATTTATAAGCAGCCATCTTTCCCTTTTTCTGGCGAGGATGTAGTCGATTTGGCTAGCATGCCGGCCCGATCGGTAGGTGACCAGGTGGCTTGTTGGTTTCCTGAAGTTAGTGTTGCAGATCATAAGACTATTCGCATCGCAGAACTCCAGCAGCCTGGTTCCCTCCTCGTTGCGGGAACCATAACCGTAGCCTCCATGCACGCCATGGAAGCCCCCAGCATGTCGTCCAACATGCCCATCAAAAAGTATTAAAAATTTTAATATATATAAATACAGATATATACACTTTGTATATATACATTATATATACATATTTATATATAGAACACACACACACACACATATATAAATGAACCCAATAAATATCTGATTCATAATATTTGTTCTCATGATTGTGTGGTGGTGGTGGCGATGATAATTCTCTCTATGAATGCAGACAGACGTAGAGAGAGAAAGAGAGAGTGTGAAAGCGCTGTGGAAGGCGGGGAGGGGGAGGGGGAGATGTAGAACGCTGTTTGGCGAAGTTATAAAGAGAAAGTGAAGGCGAGTTAGACGCCGTTATCGACGTTATATATAGAAAGTGATGGGGGGAGGAAATAGAGTGAGTGACGGAGGAAGATAGATACATAAAAGAATGAGAGTCGACTTGTCAAAATGGGTTTTTGGCCCTAGCAACGACACCTTTTAAGATAGGGATTTCTAACCTAGCCCACTGGCATCCTCACCTCATTTTACATGTCCCTGTAAATTTTGGAGTCAATCCGACGGGATCTAGTGGCATTTAAACCGTTCCAGACAAACAAACAAACAAACTTTTCGCATTTCAGTTTTATAAATAGAGATATATGTGTGTGTGTGTGATGGCTTCATTCAGTTACCATCTGCCAAATTCACTTACTTGCCTTTGGTTGACTGGAGTTATAGTAGAAGATATTTTCCTAGGGTGCCATGTTGTAGAACTGAACCTGAAACTATGTGGTTGTGAAGCAAACTTCCTACCACACAGCCATGAGGACAAATTAATTCAAAGGTACATGTAACAAGAACAGTTTTCAAATATGCTATTATCCCATAAATGATGGTGATTTCTGACTTGGTGGACAGGTTTGTCTTTGAAGGAATCATTATATCATGAATAGTATTAATGATTTTGCTGACACAGATCATACAAGTACTTGGTGCTAATATTTTAAACAAAAAAATGTATGTGTTGTTCATGAGTAAATTTTTATTTAATTAGGTTTTATAGTTTAAAACTCTGGCATGGTACTTTATGAATGAATAGTTCATTTGGGTCTTCAAGATATGATCATTTTAGTTTTGTACTCAAGCATGCCATCTTCTAATCTAGTGCTGTTTTAGCTTGGTTTCTACATTTGGATGCCCTTCCTAAAACCAATCACTTTACTGTGTACTGGGCACTTTTTACGTAGTACCATCACCAATGCTTACTGCATGGTGTCATCACCAGTACTTTTTATGTGGAACCTTTGTTTAGAATATCAGTTCTCTTTTGGTAGATGATAAATGTACATATGTATGTGTGTTTGTGTGTATATGTATGTAAGCATGAATATATGTACATACATACATATATATATATTAGTTAATAAATTATATAAATTGGTATTATCTGTAAGTTGATGATTGAAAGGAATCTGTACCTCCATTTTCTTATTTCATCATCATCATCATCATCATTTAACGTCCGTTTTCCGCGCTAGCACGGGTTGGACGGTTTCGACCGGGGTCTGGGGAGCTCGGGACTGCCCCAGGCTCCAGTCTAGTCTGGCAGTGTTTCTACAGCTGGATGCCCTTCCTAACGCCAACCACTCCGCGAG
Source organism: Octopus sinensis (assembly GCF_006345805.1). Taxonomy (NCBI): domain Eukaryota; kingdom Metazoa; phylum Mollusca; class Cephalopoda; order Octopoda; family Octopodidae; genus Octopus; species Octopus sinensis. The sequence goes on from NC_042998.1 coordinate 163,460,928, forward strand.
TGTAGTGGGTGTTTTTTACGTGCCACCTGCACAGGTGCCAGAGGGGTCTGGCATCGGCCACGTTCGGATGGTGCTTATTTGGGGGGGGGGGGGGAGAAATATAGGGGAGCACCAGTGGGGAGGGGTGTTCAGAGAAATGATGACAGGTTCTAGGCAAGTAGAACGTAGGATATCAAGAGAGGGGTAATGCATGGTCAAATAGCGTATTGAGAGGGGGGTCGAAGAGTAGACACCTATAATGGTGGTGGGAGAAGCGACATCCGGTATAGATGGAGCAAAATATAGAGATATCCGGATATTGGTGGTGGGGGTGGCAAGGGCGGGTGCACCGGGAATATGACGGCTGGCTTAAAAATGCTCTTAGCAAAGGAAGAGGGGGGATGGCAGACAACGTAAAAGAGGGAGAGAGAGAAGGGAAATAGTGGAACCCCGCGAAAATGGGCCGCCATTGAAAAAACCCCTGTATGGAGAAATAATATGCAATACAAGGCGAAGCTGAAAATAGTAATAATAATAATAATAATAATAATAATAATAATAATAATAAGCAAATTTTCGACCGAGGATCAAAGGGACAATACTAATACTACTAATAATAGTAATAATAATAAATAATAAACAGCTCAACCACAACATTAGATTAGAAAGACTCTCTTATCTTGGGAACATTTCGTTCTTCGGCCTGACACGGGAATATGACGGGCTGGCTTAAAAATGCTCTTAGCAAAGGAAGAGGGGGGATGGCAGACAACGTAAAAGAGGGAGAGAGAGAAGGGAAATAGTGGAACCCCGCGAAAATGGGCCGCCATTGAAAAAACCCCTGTATGGAGAAATAATATGCAATACAAGGCGAAGCTGAAAATAGTAATAATAATAATAATAATAATAATAATAATAATAATAATAATAATAAGCAAATTTTCGACCGAGGATCAAAGGGACAATACTAATACTACTAATAATAGTAATAATAATAAATAATAAACAGCTCAACCACAACATTAGATTAGAAAGACTCTCTTATCTTGGGAACATTTCGTTCTTCGGCCTGACACGGGAATATGACGGGCTGGCTTAAAAATGCTCTTAGCAAAGGAAGAGGGGGGGATGGCAGACAACGTAAAAAGAGGGAGAGAGAGAAGGGAAATAGTGGAACCCCGCGAAAATGGGCCGCCATTGAAAAAACCCCTGTATGGAGAAATAATATGCAATACAAGGCGAAGCTGAAAATAGTAGTAATAATAATAATAATAATAATAATAATAATAATAATAATAATAATAATAAGCAATTTTCGACCGAGGATCAAAGGGACAATACTAATACTACTAATAATAGTAATAATAATAAATAATAAACAGCTCAACCACAACATTAGATTAGAAAGACTCTCTTATCTTGGGAACATTTCGTTCTTCGGCCTGACACGGGAATATGACGGGTGGCTTAAAAATGCTCTAGCAAAGGAAGAGGGGGGATGGCAGACAACGTAAAAGAGGGAGAGAGAGAAGGGAAATAGTGGAACCCCGCGAAAATGGGCCGCCATTGAAAAAACCCCTGTATGGAGAAATAATATGCAATACAAGGCGAAGCTGAAAATAGTAATAATAATAATAATAATAATAATAATAATAATAATAATAATAATAATAAGCAAATTTTCGACGAGGATCAAGGGACAATACTAATACTACTAATAATAGTAATAATAATAAATAATAAACAGCTCAACCACAACATTAGATTAGAAAGACTCTCTTATCTTGGGAACATTTCGTTCTTCGGCCTGACAAGGGAATATGACGGGCTGGCTTAAAAATGCTCTTAGCAAAGAATATATATATATATATATATAAAATTATAAATTAGGGTATCTACGAGATACCACCATGCTGAAAATAGCAGCCATTTTCAGCATGGTGGTATCTCGTAGATATCTTAATTTATAATTTTAATAATTATTACCTTTGAAGGTTAATTTTTCCATGCTGACCACTTGATGAGTTCGTTATTTTATTTTAAATTAACGATCTTATCCTTATTTATATATATATATTGAACCATTAATCCCTACACATATTTTTTCTCTCCATTTCTTTTTCATTCTTGGTCTTTTTTTTTCTTCTTAATCCTTTCTGCTGAAGAGCATAGGCTCTAAACGTCAAAGACTCTTCCATTCTTCCCAAGCATTAAACTAATACACCTGCTTGTTGTTCCTTCACCTGTCTTTGTCTTTTGTTTTCTGTAAATTTGAACTATTCTTTTATTGGTTTCAGCCATGTGGCTGCAGTCATGCTGGAGCACCACATCTGTGTGTGTGTGTGCATGTAGGGCTAAGTATATGCATATGTATACACACACACACATATGCCTGTATATCAATGACTAGCTAGATATTTATATACATATACATATTACACACACATACACACATGCATATCACAGTATGTTTGTATGTCTATTTGAACTAATTTATTCAACAATTGCTGTTGAACAGAAAATGACTTGATATGAATACTAACCTACAAAAACAAACAAAACATGACCATTATCTTAATGCAGAAAGTTAATCCCATCATGACACCTATCAAAAGCTCCCATCAATCGTCCATCATATCGAAATGATGCAGTGAGAGGAAAAGAACACATTATTTTTGTGTTAGTTCTCAGATGAATACATTTCTAAGATAATTAAAATATCCTTAAAAAATAAATAAATAAGAAATAATTTAAACACCCGAAATGAATATTTGCAATTTAATTTCTGATGAACAATTGATAAATAGGCCAGTCATAAAGAAAAGGGAAGTTTGGAATGAGGCCATTAAACTATTTGTGTATTCTGTTCTCTGTAAAGTAACTATCATTGTTCAGCTGCCTTTAGCTTCTTGTGCTTTTCTGATTAAACTTATACCTTTTGGCAGATTGAAACCATGCCAGTACTCATTCTGAAGTCTTGGATTGCCAAGTTGACTTGGTCTAATTTCCATCGTTCTGGCACTATGTGCTCTGAACGGTTGATAAGATAATAAAAGGTGATGGACTTTACCAGACAGAATCTGATTAGCTCGTTTGAACCTATTTCTGCATTAATCCCATACTGCACCCTCTTTATTTATAAATTCACTTATAAAAGACATTTTTTTTTTCATTTATCATTTACTTTTACAGTATAAAGACATTAAAAACAAACATTTTCAAGGGTTTGATAGTGATGCAAATTCTGCCATTTGCTTGAATTATTAAAACTGGTGTCACCTTCTTAATTACTTCCAAGGGCTTTGTTTATATACTACTTCAGCCTGCCAATACCACTCTTTTAATCTTTTATCTTTTACATGTTTCATTGAAAAATTGTTAATCAAATGAATCGAATAAATACTCTTTATTTTTTAAGCTAGGTGCTTATTTTATGTGTCTCTTTTACCGAACTGCTAAGTTACGTGGATGTAAACACACCAACACCAGTTGTAAAGCAGTCATGGGGAACAACCACTGACACAAACACACACACATATACATGACAGGCTTCTCTCAGTTTCTGTCTACCAAATCCACTCACAAGGCTTTGGTCATCCTGAGGTTATTGTCGAAACACTTGCCCAAGGTGCCACACAGTTGGACTGAACCCAGAACCATGTGATTGGGAGGCATACTTCATACCACACAACCTCTCTAGCATCTATATATAGACACATTATGATGCATTTTCATATAACTTTGCCTCTCGTCTTTGTTTTTGTTTTTGACATCTATTTTTCAAAGCTTACATGAATCTGATGAAATTCTTTGAGGTAGATTTTCTACAGCTGTATGCTCTTCCTTTTGTAGGCCTTCATCTGTCTCCTAGCAAGGTAATATTTTCCCCTAGTCCAAACATTATTTTGAGAAAAATTGCAAACACATGTTATTGCTTAGCTTATGGCAATGTTTGTCAAGACAAAATGAACATATTCGCTTGTGCATGCACACACAAACACACACATACACATACATACAGAACATAAACAGGCTCCTTTCAGTTTCTATTTTCCAAATTCACTTGCAGAGTTTTTGGTTGGCCCAAAGTTATTGCAGAAGGCACATGGCCGAGGTGTTGTGTTGTAAGACTGAACTGGAAACCAGGTGGTTGCAAAGTAAATATCTTAACCACACAACCAGTTCTTTATCTTCAGACATAGAGCCCCCAGGATCTTTATTCTTATTGATTCCCCACCCCTATTCAATTCCTAAAATGCAAAAATTCAAAATGAATATTAACTGTAATGGTGTCTGTTAGTCTTCCTGTGTCATGAATCTGCATCCTGAAAGTCTTACTTCAATCTGTGTTGGTTGAATAACATCTGTTATGGCTGTAGAGCTCAAACTCAGGACTGCGATCAAAGTGTCATGCAGATGGATTGAACTTGATATGTGATGACTGCAAAATAAACCATGACTGTGTCGAAGGCTTTACTGCCACATGCGTATGGACATGCTTGGATGCATACATACACACAAACACACATGATCATATCTCCTGTAAAAATTCTGTTTACAGTTGTGTTTTTGTATGTATATATATTCTTTTACTTGTTTCAATTATTTGACTGTGGCCATGCTGGAGCTCCACCTTAGAGCGTTTTAGTTGAAGAAATTAACCCCTTGACTTATTCTTTGTAAGCCTAGTACTGATTCTATTAGTCTCTTTTGCCAAATTGCTAAGTTATGGGGCAAACTCAGACACAATGGCACACACACATAAATGTATATACGTTTTATATATATAAATATACATACAACCGACTTCTTTCAGTTTCTGTTTACCAAATTCAATCACAAGGCTTTGGTCGGCTTGAGACTATAGTAGAAGGTTCATGCAACGCAGTGGGACTGTACCCAGAACCATATATATTTTTTATCATAGGTGTAGGAGTGGCTGTGTGGTAAGTAACTTGCTTACCAACTACATGGTTCCGGGTTCAGTCCCAACTGCATGGCACCTTGGGCAAGTGTCTTCTACTATAGCCTCAGGGCTGACCAAAGCCTTGTGAGTGGATTTGGTTGACAGAAACTGAAAGAAGCCCGTCGTATATATGTGTATGTTTGTGTGTCTGTGTTTGTCCCCCCAACATCGCTTGACAACCGATGCTGGTGTGTTTGTGTCCCGGTAACTTAGCGGTTCAGCAAAAGAGAACCGATAGAATAAGTACTAGGCTTACAAAGAATAAGTCCTGGGGTTGATTTGCTTGACTAAAGGCAGTGCTCCAGCATGGCCACAGTCAAATGACTGAAACAAGTAAAAGAGTAAAGAGTATAGTGTTGGTGCCATGTAAAATATACCCTGTCCACTCTGTAAAATGGTTGACATTAGGAAGGCCACTACAGACGATGGCGCTTGGTGCAGTCCTCTTGCTCTCCAGCTCTTATCAAACCATCCAACCCATGTCAGCAAAGAAGATTGACATTAAATGATGATAATGGTGATGTCTTATGAATTTTTTTTTTCTATCTAAGTCTGTCCTTCCTCTGCAATTCTGTTTTTAGTTTGGAAATTTGAATAAATTTTACTTCTCAGACACATAACAATGGAGTGAATTTATCAAGCGACTCAATACTTTATTAATCCTAAAAGAATAAAAGGTAAAGTTGACCTTGCTGGGATTTGAACTCAGAATGCAAAGCACTGCAATAAATGCTGCAAGAAATTTTTTTCTTACATTGTAATGATTTTTCCAATCCTCAACAGTGTTATTGTGTGTGAGAGGCTGTCTATTTATTTCAGTTTCTGACTTTCTGTGTATTGTTTTCTATGTAGGCTACACATCAAAACATTGACTTGACTGAGTTTAGCTCCTGCAACAATCTGCATATGACAAAAAACACTTTAGCTGTGCTGCTGTCAGCTGGAAAGTTTGATGTACAGTTTAGAGTAATAACAAATATATATGACTGTTAGTTAGGTTTCTGCAAGCAGAATACTAATGATGCACCAATAACAACAACAACATATACTCTCATACGCACAGCTTAAAAATAACAAAAAATTTCTAAATAATACTAAATATGGAAAGAAAGAAAATACTTTTTAAAAACTGTAAACTGATTTTCAGAGAGACTGACTCTTTTCTGTAAATCAGTATGTAAGTCATATATATATATATGTGTGTGTCATGTATATATGTATGTGTATATGTCGTGTATATATATAAATATGTATATATCATGTATATATATATATGTATATGTCATGTATATGTATGTCATGTGTATATATATATATATATGTATATGTCTTGTTTGTATATATATGTATATATATGTCTTGTATGTATATATATGTATATGTCATGTATACACATAAATATGTGTCGTATGTATATGTATGTGTCATATATATATATATATATATATATATATGTGTGTGTCATGTATGTATATGTCATGTATATATATGCATGTCGTGCATATATATATATATGTATATGCCATTTATATATATATATTTATGTGTGTGTATGTTGTGTATATATATGTATATATGCCATGTATATATATATGTGTGTGTGTCATATATATATATATATATATATATATATTGGCGTTAGGAAGGGCATCCAGCCGTAGAAACACTGCCAGATCTGACTGGGCCTGACGAAGCCTTCCAGCTTCACAGACCCCAGTTGACCCGTCCAACCCATGCTAGCATGGAAAACGGACGCTAAACGATGATGATGATGATGATGATATATATATATACACACACTTATACAGAGTTTCACATTCCCATATGTATATGTCATGTTGTGGTGAGAGTCATTGACACCCCCCATAGGATGGAAAGAATGGCCTAGCTGAACTCTTATAAAGAGTAGTATAATGGTTAAGATGGGTGAAGTCATAGGAGACGTTGAAAATTTTTGGGAGTTGTAGGAAGTTACTGAGATCATTGAGAGTTTGGATTTATTGGAATACCTTGATTAGTGGAGTGATTAGAAGTACGTCTATCCCTGCTCCATAAAATCTGTATACCTAACAAGTGGAACAGTTCATAGATACATTTAAAAGAGCATTAAAGAAATCGAGAAACAAGGTAGTCAATGATGCAGCCTTGACACAATTCTTGAGGGTTTATAGGATAACACCAAACCCAAATACTTGTTCAGGCAAGTCACCTGCAGAACTAATGTTTGCTCAAAAGAAAGTCAATTTTTGACAAGCTGTTACCAGTAAGAAAAACAAATAGGGAAAACACTAAAATATGACAAAGTACTTTAATATTGGTGACAAGGTGTTTTTCAAAATATATAAAAATGGAAGAGAAGTTTGAGAAGATGAAGTAGTAACAAAACAAATAGGCAAAACGACGTATATGATAAAAGGTGAAAAATGGGAACACAAAAGACATTTAAACCAGTTAAAAAATAGATATATGGAAAAAAGAAAAGAGATACCATGGAAGTATTCCATGGCACCTTTGATGTTCCAGTGCCATAAGAAATCGAACCTAGGCATAACATCACAAGAAAGAGAAAACAAACAGAACAGTTGGAAGTAGTACCTAAGCAGAAGAAATATTAAAAACTTCTCCAGGAAGTAAATCTCAAAAAGTGAGATGTAGTGAAAAAAAAATAATATTATCTTCTTACAGAAGTCCTTCTCAAAAGGGGGAGATGTTGTGGCAACAATCATTGACACCATTGTAGGATTTGAAGAATAGACTAGCCGGGGAGAAGTCTTAGGGGGCGTTGAGTGTTTGTGGAAGTCGTAGGAAAATGTTGAGATTGTTGAGAGTTTGTATTTATTGTTGGAGCATCATGTTTAGTGGAGTAATTTGAAGTACGTCATGTGAAGACAGTGTTTATCCCCGCTTCGTTAAATCTATATATCCAACATATAGAAGGATAAAAAACGTGTGTGTGTATATATATATATATATATATATATATATACACACACACACGCACACACATATTTTTATGTATTTCATGTGTATATATATATGTGTGTATGTGTGTGTGTCACATATATATCCTGCATACATCCACTTGTTTGTTTTATGATGGGTTAAAAAAATATATTATTGAGACATTGCTTTACAGCTGGATGCCCCTTCTGTTAACTTTTACATGTTTTTCAAGTAAGTGAATTTTATTCCATGTATCTTCAAGTTGCAAAGCCAGTGGGTGACTGATTGACAAAGGAATTGACAGCAGTGTCCCTGCTCTTGGCTGTGTGACTTTTGGAGAAGTGAAAATGCAAACAAACACTCAAACACACATGCATGTATACGCCCTCCCCCCAACACACACACAAAAGTACAAACAAACAAGACGGGAAGGATCAAAATAATGATGTGTACATTTATTTTTAACATACTCCCATGCTCTTGAATACAAACAGCTCAGCAGAATTTTGTCTCTGAAAATATTTCCTCTATAAACTTTATATATAAAAACATGTTAAGCAAGCTCCAAATAACATCAACAGACTGCAAGACAGTGTTTTAGTGTGATTTCACCTCCTCAGTTGTAGATACTACCTTGGTCATTTGATGCTACACCAGAACTTTTGTTTTTTATTCAGAAAACAACTAATACACAATTGTTGATATGTGTTGAAGCTTGTCAAGCTGTATTTAATGTAGTTTGGCACATGAAGCAACAAGTGGCAAAATAACTGAGGCAGTGTTAACCATTGAAGTCAGACACCTTCTTTAATCAAGTTCTCATTGATAATTTCAAATCCCACTTAGAAAGGAAATCGGGAGTGAATAGAAGAGTAATCTCATCTAGCAAATTTGTCAAAGGATGGGTGACTGGCAAAAATGGTTTGGGTGAGTGAAACTACTCTAATAATTTTCTAATTATGAGACAACAATTGGACAAGGGCTTGGTGGACAAGGCACTCCTTGATTGGTCCTAGTTGGTGGCTCTTCTGTATCAGGAATGCATCATCCATGTATTCACATATCTTATTTACTATTCACATGTTTTTCTTATCTCTCACTTCTCCCCATCTTTTTATATACCCTCACCCTTCCCAGCATAAATTGTAGACTCTCCCCATCAGCTGCCCTTATGTCAAATAAAATAAATTATTATTATCATTAAAGCAGTGAGTTGGCAGAATTGTTAGCAAACAGGGCAAAATGCTTAGTGACATTTCATCTGTCTTTACGTTATGTGTTCAAATTCTGCCAAGGTCAGCTTTATCGTCTATCCTGTCAGGGTTGATAAAAAGAGTACAAATTGAGCACTGGAGTTGATGTAATTGACTTATCCCCTCCCCCAATATCGCTGATCTTGTTCCAAAATTTGAATTCATTATTATTAAGGTGGTGAGCTGGCAGGATCATTAGCATGCTGGACAAAATGCTTAGCTGTATTTCACCCATCGCTACTTTCTGAGTTCAAATTCTGCCAATGTTGACTTTGCTTTTCATCCTTTTGGGGTCAATAAATTAAGTACCAGTGAAACACTGGAGTCAATATAATTAACTAACCCCCCCCCTCTCCAATTTCAGGACTTGGGGTTGATTAAAATAAAGTACCAGTCAAGTACATGGGCCAGTGCTATCCACTTACTCCTCTACATCAAATTTGCAGGCCTTATGGCTATATTTAAAACAAAAATTGCTATCACTACTACTACTACAAGTAGTAATAGTATAGTAGTAGTAGTCATGATATACAAAGAAGTATCACATTTATCCCATATTTATTTCCTTCAATCATGCAGTATAAGATATCCAATTGATTGGTTTATTATCAATAGATATCACCAAAACGCCCTAAATTTGCTCATCGTTATCAATCAGCAGTTATTTTTGCTTGTTTTGTTTCATTTTCGTTTGCTGGATTGTTTATTTATTTATCTATTTATATATTTATTTATTTATCAACGTATATACATTGACACAGAAGTTAGAAACAAATTTTTTTTCTTTTCTTTTTTTTTGATTTTGTCCTTCGGAATAATGATTGTCTTTATTAATTAACATTCCGCTGCAAACATGGAAGGAAATCAAATTTCCTGACTTGATGCTTGGTCATTACTAATGTCATTGCCATTATCATCATCATTGTTGTTGTTTCTTGTTACTGCTACTACTACTACTACTATGACTGCTGCTGCTGCTAATTTGATGGCAGTTGGTTATCACTTCGAGAAACAGATGTAACACTATCTGATAAACTGCTATCTCATTTGACCCATAGCTACTGTGTGTAAATTTAATATCAACAATTTCTCTCTCTCTTGCTCTCTCTCTCTCTCACATACACACATGCTATTTTATTTTTGTTTTCTTTGTTTTGTTCTTTTTTTTGTTTATATTCATTTCTTTTTCCTCTCTCCCATCTGCCCACCATCAGAGACCAATGATAACAATATAATAAATGTTTATATAACAAAATGCCATAATTAGTTTAGTCACTTGCTAAATATCATTTTAACTGTTGCCCTAATGACCTGTGGGAAAGGCTTCCATTTCGGATCTGGTCTGGCATGGAAATCCTAGGAGACTTGTTCACCACAAGCTGGGATGACTGACTAACTATATATACACAACTGTATGTGTGTGTATTATATGGTGTGGTGAGTGTCTGTATGTGTAAGGAGGTGGAAATTGCTCAGTCACAGGAGGCTTGTACTATATAGATACTTTATGGGTATTTTAGATTAGTTACTTGCTACACAGTTCTGAGTTCAAATCCCATTGAGTATCAAAATTTGCCTTTTTGTTCCCTACAGGCTCCAGTAAGTAAGCACTATGAATTTATCGGAGTCATATCATTCGGCGATTGTTTTGCTTTCAACTAAATCCTCTACGCTCCATTTCTCTTGTTTTGCATCCTTTGTTTCTAAAGTTTATTTTCATCATCATTATCAACACTTAACATCTGTTTTCCATGCTGGCATGGATTGGATAGCTTGACAGGAACTGTCAAGGCCAGGGGCTTGCACCAGGTTCCATTTTCTGTTTTGGCATGGTTTCTATGACTGGATGCCCTTCCAAACACCAACTACTTTACAGAGTTTACTGGGTGTCTTTTATGTGGCACCAGTGCTTTTTATGTGGTACCTTGGTTTTAGGATCTCAATTCTCTTGTGTGGATGGGTCTTCTTGAGTACAACAATGTGCCACAAATCTTGGTTTGGTTTCTATAGCTGGTTGCCCTTCTTAATGTCAACCACTTTACAGAGTATGCAAAAGAGGATCTCTTTAGCGAGATTCAAACCACAAATGCATCAACTGACAGCCATGTTTCCAATTACTCCATAGAACATGTATGTGATTGTTAGGAGTGGGGAGGGTCAGATATGAGGTGGGGTTTGCAAATGAATATGTATATGTAAATAGGGAAAGACTGAAGTGCATGCATATTTGAATACATAAATATGTGTATATATGAGGTGGTGCTGAAATGTTCCTGACTTTGGGTAAAAGAAAATACAGGAGGATCAGTTAATTTTGATTTTATTCAACATATTCCCCTCTCAGATTCACACACTTATTGCAGTAGTCCTTCAGTTTTTCTAAGCCCTGTAAAAGAACTCTGAAGGTTGGGCCTTCACGATATCCTTAGAGCCAGGAACTTTTCAGCACTTTCTAACATGTGTGTGTTTTTCCATACACAAGTGTGTGTATGTCTATTTCTATTCAGGAATAAATATTTGTGTGTAAGTGTGTCTTTGCAATCATGAAAGTCATCATCATCATTATTTTAACATTCACTTTTCTATGTTTGCATGGATCAGATGGCATTTATTGAAGCAGATTTTCTATAGTCTGATCCCCTTCCTGTCATTAACCCTTACCTGCTTCAAGCAAGGTAATATTTCTCCATAGCCAGAAATGTTCTCAATTGTCTGACTTATTTACAACTATCACATGATGTCAGTGTTAAGACAATGAGACATAAACATGTACACACACACACACACACACACACGCACACATGCACACACACATTTTATTGATCACAGGAGGACTAAAAGGCATAGACCAGGTTGGCAAGAAGACATAACTGTATACTTTCAAGTATTTGACCTTATAAGAGTATCCAGCCATAGAACTCATGCCTAAACAGACATGGAGTTTGGGTAGCACTTAAGCTGGCCAGTTCCTGACAAATCATCCAACTCATGCCAGCATCGAAAACATATGTTAAATGATGATGACAACTACAACGTCATCTGTTTTCGATGCTGGCATGAGTTGGATGATTTGACAGGAACTGGCCAGCTGAAGTGCTTCCTTATGCCAACCATTTTACAGAGTGTACTGGATGCTTTTACACAGCACTGGCACAGGTGCATTTACATGGCACTTGTATGGGTGCTTTTTACATGGTACCAGCAACCACGAGCCTGCAAGATTAGAAATGCTCAGCTGGAGAGGGATAAGGGTGACACACCTGTATGCAAGAAAAACCATGCTTTTACTTATCTTGACATGTCATCCCCTCTGTAAGTCTGTAGATCCTTCCTTCCATGTCTTCCTGGGTCTACCCTTTCCACATGTTTCCTCTGCAATTAGAGACTGGCATCTCTTGATGCAGTTGATGGAAATACTTTGGACAGGCAAGGAGACAAAGACTGATGTATAATTAAATGGTACCTTTATGCTGAACTCCAAAGTTATGGGGATGTAAACAAACCAACACCAGTTGTCAAACAGTAGCAGAAACAAGCCCATGCACACATACACGACGACGGTGGCATCCTAAATGACCATGCTTGTTTCCAGGCTTTTAGTTTGCCCTTGTTTCATATGTTGTGGTTAATATAACTCTTTCCTTTCATAAGATCTAAGTTATTCTTGTTGTTTGAGAAAAATTGTGAATGTGTATCGCATATGATGCATGGCTGCCAGGGGAATATGTTCTGTGTATCACTCAAGATACACAGGACAGGTAAAGCGCTAAACAAATTAGTAGTGGGGTTGATTGGTTTGACTAAGCACTTCGAGGTGGTGTCCCAGCATGGCCACAGTCTAATGATGAAAACAAGTAAAAGAATATAAGAATAAAGGAAGCTATAAATAGAAATTATGGATTTACATGGAAAGTGTAATTTTCAGATATTGACATGATGAAATGAATTGATTTCACGTCATTTTCACACCTTGTTATTCTTGAACAAGGTTAAATTTGATAATTATTTTCGTATTAGATAACTGACACATTCAGACATATACATTCAAAATAGTACACATACATGTGTGTGTGCATGGATGTGCATTCACATGCATCTAGGTTATTGTGTGATCAAGAATATCAGTTCCTCTATTGATGGTCTAATTGCTATATTTTGTTCAGGTACATGGGCAGAGCTTGCTCTTGTGCATGCACACACACACACACACACATACAGATAGTCATCAATGTATATATATATATATATATATATATATATAAATACATACGCACTTGTACACAGTCACACGCACTCACATTTGTGTTTGTTTCCCCAATTAACACCTTTTCTTTAAAAATAGTTTTCTATCTGTTCACCTGTACAGCTGTAATAGTAATTAAGAAGAGAAGTTGTCGAATTCTGTGACACTGATATATTAGTTAAGTGTATTATTAAAACATTATTATTATTATTATTAACGCAGTGAGCTGGCAGAATCATTAGCACGACGGGCAAAATACTTAGCGGCATTTTGTCCGCTTTACATTCTGAGTTCAAATTCCACCGAGGTCGACTTTGCCTTTCATCCTTTCAGTTAATAAAATAAGTACCAGTTGAGTACTGGGGTCGGTATAATTGATAATTCCCCTATTCCCCAAAATTTCAGGCTTAATGCCTATAGTAGAAAGGATTATTATTATTATTATCATTATTATTAAGGTGGTGAGCTGACAGGATTGTTAGCACACCGGGTAAAATGTTTAGTGGTATCTCACCTGTCTTTGCATTCTGAGTTCAAATTCCACCGAGGTTAACTTTGCCTTACATCCTTTCAGTGTCAATGAAATAAGTACCAGTTGAATACTGGGGTTGATATAATTGACTTACCTGCTCCCCAGATATTTCAGGCCTTGTACCTATAATAGAAAGGATCATTATTATTAAGGCAGTAAAGGGTTGATGCATTTGACTTAATCACCCCTCCAAAATTCCTGGCTTTGTACTAGAATTTGAAACCATTATTGAGGTGGCAACTTGGTAGAATTGTTAGCATGTTGAACAAAATGTTTAATGGTATTTCATATGTGTTCTAAATTCAAATTCTACCGAGGTCAACTTTGCCTTTTCATCGTTTAAGGGTTAATGAAATAAGTATCAGTTGAACATTTGGGTTGATGTAATCAACTAGCCCCATTCCTTGAAATTCTAGGCCTTGTCTATAGTAGAAGGATTATTATCATTAAGGCAATGGACTGGCAGAATTGTTAGCACCTTGAACAAAATGCTTAACAGTATTTTGTGCTTTTCCAGGTTGATGAAATAAGTACTAGTCGAGCACTGGGGTTAATCTAATTGACTATCTTGATCCCCACAAAATTTCAGACCCTGAGCCTCTAGCAGAAATTATTATTATTATTATTATTATTATTATTATTATTATTATTATTATTATCAAGGTGGTAAGCTGGCAGAATTGTTAGCACACTGGGCAAAATGCTTAGCAGTATTTCATCCATCGCACTGTTTTGAGTTCAAGTTCCACCGAGGTAGACTTTGCCTTTCATCCTTTCGGGGTCGATTAAACAAGTACCAGTTACACACTGGGGTCAATGTAATCGCCGTAATCCCCTCACCCCCAAGCTGCCCTTGTGGCAAAAATTTGAAATCATTATTATCATTATTATTATCATTATTATTATTATTATTGCTATTATTTTTGCTATTGTTGTTGTTGTTGTTATCATTATTAAGGTGGCAAGCTGGCAAAATTGTTAGCATGCTGGACGAAATGCTTAGCAGTATTTCGCCCATCACACTGTTCTGAGTTCAAATTCCACCAAGGTCAACTTTGCCTTTCATCCTTTCACGGTCGATAAATTAAGTACCAGTGAAACACTGGGGTTGATGTAATCAACTAGTCCCCTCCCTACATATTTGAGGCCTTCTGCCTCTAGTAGAAAAGATTATTATTATTATTGTTGTTGTTGTTATCATCATCATTGCGTGAGAGAGAAGTGCATGCCATCAAAATGACATTGGGGTAAAATATACAAAACCCAGTTTACCCATCATGCTTACCTGTCTGATAAGGGTGCACCAGCCACATTGCATCACAACCACATGTGCAAGACATGGTGATCTCATATCAAGATAAACAGCTCATGACCTTTGCAAGTGGGGCCCAGATAGAATTTTCTTCAAATCAAGTAGTCCATCCTGCACAAAAGGTTCCTGAATAAGGGTTGTTAAGGATGATGAACAAGACACCTCTATTTCCATAAGTGAATTATTCAAATCCCCAAGAATTCTTTTCAACACATGGCCATATTGCTCCTTAACTACTTCTGCTCATTATCAGAGGTGCACATATCGTTAGCCACCAAGGGACATGCTCGACTGGTTAAGGTCATGCAACTGGCAAACAAATCTGTGGTATTGAGCATAATGTTTGCTGTAGCCCATCTTTTATACCAAGACAAAACAATGAGAAGCCATCAGAGCTAGTGCCTGGTACTTTATAAGGGCAGTTATCATCATCATCATCATCATCATCATTAAGGCTGTGAGCTAGCAGTATTATTAGCATATCAGACAAATGTTGCTAAGCATTTCTTCAACTTTGCCTTTGGAATTGATAAGATAAAATACTCGTCAAGCATCAGGGCTGACATCATTGATTAACTCACTTCACTAAAATTGCTGGCCTTGTGTCTAAATTGAAAGCAGTTATTATTGTCATCATCATTATTATTGTGCTGATGCCACATAAAAAGCACCCAGTACACTCTGCAAAGCAGTTGGCATTAGAAGGGGAATCAAGCCGTAAGAACCATGCCAAAACAGACTACTGGAGCCTGGTGCAGCCCTCTAGCTTGCCAGCTCCTGTCAATCTATCCAACTGATGCCAGCATGGGAAAATGAACGCATGATGATGAGGATGATGGTGGTGATGGTGATGATGATGGTGGTGTTGTTATTGTTGTTGTTGTTGTTGCTGCTGCTGCAAAGGTAACTGATTGGTAGAATCTTTAAAGCATCAGACAAAATGACTTTGCAATATCTGTTTCTGCTTTTTATATTCTGAATTCAAATCCCTCTAATGTCAGCTTAGTCTTTTATCCTGTCAAGGTCCATAAAAGTACCAGTCAAATACTGGGATCAATGGTATTGACTAAAACCCTCTCCCCACAAAAATTGCTGGTATTGTTGCTGTTATTATTGAAATTTAAGACACCATATTCCTTCTGTTTTAGTAATTTTCTTATGTAAAATCATCTTGAAACAAACGCTTGTCATCATCATAACCATCACCATTACCACTATGATGATTATGATCAACATCATTAGCATCATGACTATCATTGTATCTATGAGTGTCTCTCTAAGCAGTTGCTTATCTTGTAAGAAATCCCACCGTTACCCTTTAGTATTTAATCCATCTGTGGAGGTGCAATAGCCCAGTGGTTAGGGCAGCGGACTCGCGTTCGTAGGATTGTGGTTTCGATTACCAGACTGGGCATTGTGAGTGTTTCTTGAGCGAAAACACCTAAATCTCCACAAGGCTCTGGCAAGGATCCCTGCTGTACTCTTTCACCACAACTTTCTCTCACTTTCTTCTGTTGGCCTGCTTGCTTAGCCAGTGGGGTGGCGTCATTGAAGGCTAAAACAATGTGAAGTGCATTGTGACCAGCGATGTGTAGCAAGATCTGATGGCCTGGTCGGTCACGTGATCACGTGAGTTAATCCATCCATATCCAGCCCCAAATAATCTACTAGCTTTATGTTCAAACTGATCAGATCTGACCTTTCACATCTCCCTTACAATGTTGTTCAAAATGTGCAATCACATCACTGAAATCTTGAAATTATGAGGTAATGTATGATTAATTCAAAACTGAAATAAATAAGCATTACATTTGACAGATGAATTTGAATGCTAAAGGGTTCATCATCTGCAAATCCTCTAATAAGATCTTTAAAAAGAGCAAGTGATCATTGCTAAAAAACCCTCAATCATATATCTACCTAATCAGGAGTAATATAATCATCAATATCACAATCACAGTCATCTTCATCATCACCAGATGAGATGACGAAGGACCGAGATACTTGGCGCCTTGCTGTAATCAAGAAGACCTGTCCTACTCGGAAGTGTTAAGGCTGCTCCCCCTGGTGAGGAAGATTGACCTGTAAGAATCCTGTGCTCGTGCCATGTAGAAATCACTTGTGCCGGTACCATGTAAAAGCACTCATGCAGTGCCATGTTAAAAGAACCCATCACACACTGTAAAGTGGTTGGCATTAGAAAGGGCATCCAATTGTAGAAAACGAATCAAAACAGACTGGAACTTGATGCAGCTTGCCAGATCTGGTCAAACCCTCCAGCCCAGATACTAAAAGGAAAACAGATACTAAAGAATGATGATGATGATGATGAAATTTTGGCATAAGGCCAGTAATTTTAGTGAGAAACAACTTGTCAATTACATTGACCCCCCCCCCCCACCGCAACCTTAGTTCTCACCTGGTATTTATTTTATCAACCCTAAATGGATGAAATGCAAAGCTGAATTCAATGGAATTTGAACTCAGAATCTAAAGAACCAGAAGAAACGTTGCTAAGCAATTTTTCTGACATGCTTGCTTACAATTCTGCCAGTTTGCCATCATAATACTCATATTTTTGGAAACATTGCCTAAAACAACACCACCTATATTTTTGAGCCCATCAACCCCTACTCCTTAATACCACCACCACCATCATCATCATTGCTGTTGTTATTCTTTTGGCTTTGCCTTAATTTATTCAAACTGCATTCAAGACACAACCAGAGACATCAAGGAACTAATTATTATTATTATTATTGATATCAATGTTTTGAGTGCCCTTCAAGAAATGAAGCCTCTCCTTGGCTCTTGGAGTTCTGTTTCCAGCAATGAAACCACATGACACCATAACTTCTGTACTATCAAATTGACAAGATCAGAGTACACCTGCCTAGACACATACACTTTTGACTATGACTAATCAACACAACAGTCAGTGTAAACAGTGACACACTGTCAGTTGTGTGTGTTTGTATATATATATATATATATATACCTTTCATACCTCTTTCTCAGTCAATCCCTCCTCTCTTTTACAGTCTCACTTTGCCTGTCTTATAAACACCCACAAACACACATATATTTATGTACATTTATGTATATACATAGGTGCAGACATGGCTGTGTAGTAAGAAGCTTGCTTCCCTAGCACATAGTTCCAGGTTCAGTCCAATGTGTGGCACCTTGGAGAAGTGTCTTTTACTATAGCCTCAGGCTGACCAAAGCTTTGTGAGTGGGTTTGGAAGATGGAAACTGAAAGAAGCTCGTTATGTGTATGTATTTTTGTGTCTGTGTTTGTTACACCACTGCTTGATGACTGGTGTTGGTGTGTTTACATCCCTGTAGATTAGTGGTTCAGCAAAAAAGATGACCACTCGAATAAGTATCAATCTTGAAAAATCATAATTACTGGGGTCAATTTATTCAACTAAAAATTAATCAAGGCAGTGTCCCAGCATGGCCACAGTCTCATGATGTGAAACAAGTTGAGGATAAAGGATAAATATATATTGATCATCATCATCATCATTTAATGTTCACTTTACCAAGCTTGTATGTGTCAGGTAGAATTTGATGAGGCAGATTTTCCACAGCTGGATGCCCTTCCTGTTACAAATCCTCACCTGGAAATATTTCCACCTGACCAGACATGTTTTTCCATGGAAGATTAGAAATAGACAATACCACTTGTATGGTGGTGATGCTCATTTACAACCGTCATGTGAAGTCAAGACAAGGGTGCATACAAACATACAAGAAGCTGTATTACCAAGGTAGTCACGTTGCTAGAGAGAACACAATACAAGCAGTATGTAGAGTATAGAGAATTATTATTGTTTATTCCTACAACTTGCAAAATGTTTCAGCTCCATACCATGACATATGAGGGTGGACTGAGAGTTCCTATGTTGACTGCAGAAGTGATGCTTGATGTGTGAAATCTTGCATGTATTAATTTCAATTCTTCTTATTCATAATTCCATTGTTTCTTTCCATGTAAACTGACTTCTGACTGTTCATAGAAGATTTCAACAGTAATTAGTAGTGACTTCTCTTGAAAATTGATAAAATATGGCTTTGTGGTGTTATCAAGTACCTGCAGAAAAAAGGGTTTAACCCTCAAGGACATTCATGCTACATCAGGGAATGATGCTTCAGCTTTATCAACAGTGCTAAAGTGGGCAACTGAATTTAGGAGGGAAGGCATGTCTAGAATATGGCCTAATGTTTGGATGTCCTGCAACCACCACTACCACCACCGAAGGAAACGTTAGTCATTTTCACCACATGGTGATGGACAACAGGTAGTTGACTATAAATCAAATGGCCATTGCTATTAGCATATCCCATGAGAGAGTTGAGCATATTCTGCACAATGAACTGCTGGTTTCCTTGAATGTTTCCTAGCCCAAGATTAGTATTGGGTTCAAGATTAGTATTGGGTTCATTGAGCCAAAGAGATTATCCATGCAGAGGAAACACCCTTCTTCACCTGCTCCAAAGAAGGTCAATGTCCTTTCATCTGCAGGGAAGGTGATGGCCTGGAGTTTTTGGGATTCAAAAGGCATTGTGTTGTTTGACTATCAAAAGAGTACCCCATCAATGGAGAGTACTATGCTAATTTGCTGAGGCAGTTACGAAAAGGTGTCAAGAAAAATCAACTAGGAAAACTGACAAAAGGGGTCTTGTTTCATTAGGACAATGCTCTGGCACACAAGTCTTTGCTTTCAATTGCTGCTGTGTATGACTGTGGCTTTGAACTGGTTGATCACCCTTCTTTTTCTCTTGATTTGGCTCCATTTGACTATCATCTGTTCCCCATGATGAAAAAACGCTTGACTGAGAACCAGTTTTGCAGTGATGCTGACATCATATCTCCTGCTGATGACCTTTTTGAGCAACAGGATGAAAGCTTTTTCACCAATGGGATCCAAGCACTGCAACACTGATGGAGTAAGTGTGTGAGCTGCAAGGGGTATTATGTTGAAAAATGAAGCTCATTTGGTCACATTTCATGTCAGCCATTGAACTTTTCAGCTGACCCTCGAAAGAATACACATGCATACACACACACACACACACACACATGACAGACATATAGCAAGTTTGTCATGTCTAGTTGAGGACATGTGACCATTTCTAGTTCAGTGCCATAACAAAATGTACTCAGTAAACTCTGTAAGTGGTTGGTTTTTGGAAGAGCATCTACATAGTCCTGATCCATCTAAAAGAAGCATACTTTGAATAAGAACAGCAATGAGCCACTCTACTCTTTTATCTTCCATCTTTGTCAAAGGTCGGAGCATGAAACCAGTTTGTGCCACAGCTGCATAGGTCATCTTTTAACGGTGTATCTTTAGGGTTTCGTTTTTTGGTTTTTTCCTGCCAGTTGGTAACCATATCATTGCAGTTCTTGCTGGAATATTTCCCCCCATTCATAGAATGTACCCTGCCAGTTGCTTCTACAGATATTTTAATAGAAATTAGAGCCAGCACTGATTTGTTATGATGTTTCATATCTGAATATGTCTAATGTAAACAATGCAATCAAAGATGGGAAAATAGGTAAAGGTTGTAAATGCATATTCCAGAAGTTCTTGCTCCTTCTATAGTGCCACATCCAACCCTTTAACCATCCATGAATTCATTGCTTAAATAGCTACTATATATAGTGGTGTAACACTCCTGGAGATACCAATTTTGCATTCTTATGTCTTTAATGACAAGACTCAGACATGTTGCATTGGCTCTTTAAAGCACCTCCTCGTTTGTGATCTTGTCTTACCATCTAATGCTCAAAATGTTTTGGAGGCATCTTTGTTGGAGAGTAATATGTGTATTTATTCTATATACCGTCTTTTCATGATATCTTTTTGGGAAAATCAGAGTGAAGTATGGAATTGCCATAGAATGTATTATGAGAATTCTACTAAAATGAACTACATACTACTCAATAAGTCTACAGACCTCAAAGAAAAGATGTGTGTATGGGGCGGGAATGACACACAAGCATATTCTTTCTTAAAAAGAACACTTTGTAGTTAAGATGTGGTTTGAAGCTTTGACTGTTGCTTCTAGTAGTTTAAATACCTGAAAAGAGCTTCCCCGTTAGCTTCTGTGTATGTCTATATATGTAGCTCTCCAAGTATTTGTATAGGTTGTGTATGTATATCATGTGTGCTTTTGTATGTATGCTCTGTGTGTCTATGTATGTATTTGATATGTGTTTTTATATGCGTGTACATAATGTGTACTTGGGTGTGTGCATTTTGTGTTTGATGTATGTGATTTGAGATTGGTGCATGTACGGTTGGCTGGTTGCTTGGCTGTATTCATGTAATGTAATGGAATGCTGTATGTATATGTTGTATGTATGTTGTCTTTGTTATAAATGGGTTTATGTTTATATTTGTTGTGTACATGTAGATTATCTGTATGCATGTTTGATGTGCTTGTTTGTCTATGCATGTATAATTGTGTATATATGTATGCCTGTATGTATACAGTGTGTATGTGTATATTGTGTGCTTATATGTATATATATAGAAAAAGTATGTATGCAGTGAGTACTTGTATGTGTCTTGTATGTTGTGTTTATGCTTGAATGTATCTGTGTCATGTAGACTTGTATGTGTATCGGTATGTACTGATGCATGCTTGTGTGTATGGAAGCAGTGTGTTCTGTTTGTGTGTATATGTACATAGTATATTTTTATGTTGTGTGCTTATGAGTCCACGTATATCTCTGCTTCGATGTGTGTATATGCACATATAAGCTTACATACATATATATGTGCATGCATGCGTGTGTGTGTATAGCCTATACATACATATTTACCGTCTCTTTTGTGTGTGTTGATGCCCACAATAAAAGATGAAGAAACAAAATGTTCAAGTGTGAACAATAATTTGTGAGAGCTGATTTGACTATAGTGAACAGTTGCTCTTCCCTGAGTTGTTTCATATACAGAGTTCAGCCAGTTAATTATCTCCTCTAATTCCCAGATGAGCTAAACTTAAGGAAAGTTAACTATTCTTCTGGGTAACATTGTCTTGCATTTTTCTAGTCATCATTTCTCTGGTTCTTTCACCTATCTTAAATGATCTGCAGCTCATCACATTTACTTGATTGTACGATGTCACGCAGACAATTACTTCATTGCCACCTTTTACACATACACACACACATGCATGCACATACACACACACATACATACATACACTGGCACATGTTTACACAACGTATTCCTTTCTTCTTTCTTTCTTCTCAAGCAAGATACACAAGTGACAGAGTTGGTTGAAAGAGAGGAAGTGATGTGGGGGGTGGGGGGTTGGCTGACTGGCTGGCGGGCTGGCAGATGAGTTGGTTTGTTGGTTGGCTGGTTGTATGGTGAAATAGATGATGACAGCAACAATTTGAAAGAAAGTGTTACTGAATGTATATATGTGTGTGTGTGTGTGTGTTCTGTCTTTCACCTGTTTCGGTCATTGAATTGCAGTCATACTGGAGTACTCCTTGAAGGGTTTAGTTGAACAAGTCAACCCCAATACTTTTTTTTCTTTTGTAAGTCTGGTACTTATTCTATTTGCTGAACTGCTAAGTTACGGGGATGTAAACAAACCAATACCTATTTCTTTATTACCCACAAGGGGCTAAACATAGAGGGGACAAACAAGGACAGACATAGGTATTAAGTCGATTACATCGACCCCAGTGCGTAACTGGTACTTTAATTTATCGACCCCGAAAGGATGAAAGGCAAAGTCGACCTCGGCGGAATTTGAACTCAGAACGTAACGGCAGATGCAATACCGCAAAGCATTTCGTCCGGCGTGCTAATGTTTCTGCCAGCTCGCCGCCTTAAAAATACCAGTTGTCAACAGGGAACAAACACAAAACCAACACACGCACACACACACATACTCACTCACTCACTCACTCACGCTCTCACGCTCTCACGCACATAAAAGACAGGCTTATTCCAGTTCCCATCTTACAAATCCACATACAAGGTTTAGTTCAGTTGAGGCTAGTGAAAGACACCCAAAGTACCTTGCAATGGAACTGAACCCAAAACCATGTGGTTGGGAAGCAAATATGTATATATTCTTTTATTATTTTACTTGTTTCAGTCATTTTATTGTGACCATGCTGGCACACCGCCTTGAAGGGTTTTAGTCGAACAAATCGACCCCAGGACTTTTTTTAAGCCTAGTACTTATTCTATCAGTCTCTTTTGTCAAACTGCTAAGTTACTAGGACATAAGCACACCAACACTGATTGTCAAGCAGTGACGGCAGGGTGCAAACACTGGCACAAAGACACACACACACACACACACATACAGACATATATATATATAAGCAGGGTGTGTAAGATATCTGAGGACATATGTATGTTTATAAAAAAACAGTTATGTAATAACAGATAATAACTTAATTTATCAAACAATGCTATGAGGATAAAAATAAACCTTCTTTTCTATAATCTTATTCAATAAAGCCACCTTCAGCTCCAACAACTGCTTCTATATGAGATCTAAATCATCTACATGCTCGCATCAAGTGGTCCTGGTTCATTTTGGACATTACTCTGACTTTGGCAGCTTTCAAAGAAATTTTGGTGTTATGGGCATGCTCATTGGCCTCTCTTTCAACAATGTTCCACATGTAATAGTCCAATGGATTGTGATTTTGAGAATTAGGAGTCTAAATGTTAGGGATTATGTGATCATGAAAATTTTCAGCCATCCATTCTTGTGTTCCTAGAGCCATGTGTGATAGTGCAGAGTCTAACTGAAGCACATATGACCTTCCATTGCATACACTGTCTATCCAGGGCTTAACAATTATTTCTAGAACCTCAATGTAGGTGGCATAGTTAATTCTAAGGCCTTGTGGAAAGAAGTGAGGTTTCACATGTCCCTCATTGCTGACACCCTAAAACCATGACAGTTGCAGCATAACACTTGGAACTTCAGAAGGGTCTGCACATTACTTCAGTTAACTTTTTGATCTTGGTCAAAGATTTTCTCATTTGAGAAAAACCAAATCAAACCTTCTGCTGGTTTTTCAGTTTGTTTAAGAGCCTTTTAGATCTGATGTAGTGATTTTCTTTTGCTTTTTCTGACAAATTTGCATTTCCTCATCATATAAGACTTATATCTGATGTCTTTGTGGACAACATTTCTGACTGTTCCTTCTGATACAAGGAAATCTTTTGCAATTGACCTCATGGACTTTCTGGAATTGTAATCAATGGTCTGTTGAACTTGCTGGATAAATTCAAGTGTTCTGATGATTTCAAAGTGTTTAGAATGCTTTTTATGCTTTGATACTGGTGATATGTTTCCATCTTCAGTCTCTAGCTTCTTACAAACTTTGTAGATGAAAGACCTGGCAACTTTTTAAAATCAAGATATTCCTAAATCACTATGCTCAGCCTTTATAACCACAATAACAGCATGCCTCTTCATTTCTTGAGTAAGGTGCGGGTCTGCCATTATTATTTTCTGAAACAATGATTATACAGAGTTAGCAAAAATGCAGCAATGACCCAAAAAAGGTATATCCTCAAATACCCTATGCACCCTGTGTGTATATATATATCTCTCTATATATAAACGGCAGTTTGTCTGTGCGTGTTTCTGTGTGTCTGTTTGCTTGTACCCTCACCCTGACCACAGCTTTCAACCGATTCTGATGAAACTTGACACACACATAGCCCAATGTCATAATTCAAAACTAACGCAGCGAAAATTTTGAAAAGTTCCCCCAGTTCTGAAAAAAATCGATAAATTCGACATGGGGTCGACAATCAGAAACACAAACCACAGACTGTCTAGGGGACGCAACTCGACCTTTTTAACTAAAAAAAAAATTTACCATCATTTTTTTTCCATTTTTTGGCTATAACTCTCTAAAAATGCTTTATAGTTATTTCCCTTACAAACCCGAGCAACGCCGGGCGATACTGCTAGTATATATATACATACATACATACATACATATATACAGGGATGGACAAAATAATGGAAACACACAGCATCATAATTTTGAAATATCTATAAAACCGTCAAAAGCTTGTTTATTTTTATGCTTTTTGATTTATTATTAGTGTTGCTTAATATGTTTTGCTAAAATTACTGTTTCTTTTCAAATATCATCAGTAAAAGGTAATTAAATTCATTAACAAAAGAGTTCTATCGGACTTTCAAAGTGGTCAAATTGTTGATGCTCGTATGGCAGGCACTAGCATAACAAAAACAACCGAAATGTTTGGTGTATCAAGAAGTACTGTCTCAAAAGCAATGACAGTCTTTTAGAAAGAGGGAAAAAACCTCCTCGTCGAAACCAGAAGAAAACCAAAACTTTCAGATAGGGACCATCGGACTCTTACGCAAATTGTTAGAAAGGTTCACAAAAGTACAGCTCCCCAAATTACTGCAGAGCTTAATGACCACCTCAAGAACCCAGTTTCCACAAAAACTGTTCGCCGGGAGCTGCACAAAACCAGATTTCACGGGAGGGCTGCAATAAGGAAATCAATACTTTAAAAAGAAATGTTGCAAGGTGTTTAGAGTGGTGTAAAAACATACAGGATTGGTCTCTAGAGCTGTGGAAGAATGTTATTTTCTCAGACAAGTCATCCTTTACCCTATTTCCGACCACCAGCCGAGTATACGTGTGGAGACAGCCAAAACAAGCATTTGACCCAGACTGCCTTCTTCCAATTGTTAAACATGGAGGAGGATCTGTGATGATCTGGTGGGGCTATATCTTGGAAATCAGCTGGCCCAATGGTTTCCCTTCATGGCAGAATTAATATAGTCAAGACTAAGCAATTTATGTGATCAAATTCATCCTATGGTTGCAGAACTGTCTTCTGGAGAGAAACACAATCTTTAAGGATGATAATGCACCAATTCACACAGCTAAAATTGTTACTGAATGGCATGAGGATCATTCTAGTGAAGTTGAACATCTTATCTGGCCACCACAGCCCTCAAATCTCAATATTATTTAACATTTATGGTGCATTTTAGAAATACAAGTAAGGAATTGATATCCTCCACCATCATCGCTACAAGAACTGGAGACTGTTATTTTGGTATAGTTTCTATGACCAGATCCTCTTTGTAATGTCAACCACTTTACAGTGTGTACTGGGTACTATTTTTTTTGTGTGTCTCTACTGCTAGTAAGGCTATCAGGCAGGTAACTTACTAGACAATAAAAGGCAATAGAAGGAAAAAAAAAAGTTCTTTTGACTCAGTGAGAGTGGGCGGGATGGGTGGGGCTGATATTGAGAGGAATATAACTATGTATAAATAAAATTAACATCTGCTTTTCTATGCTGTCATGAATAGACTAGGCTTTTTGTTGTGGTGTTTTTTTCACCAGATGCCTTTCCTGTTGCCAACCTTTGTTGCCTCTGAAAACATACAAGGAGCCAGTGTATCTACTCTACAACTGGAAAACACTTTCATACATTTACACACACAGGTGGAAGGATGCATGGGTTCTACAAGCACCATTACATGTAAACCATCTAAAAGAACAGTAACTCCGAACAAAAACTGATTTTTTTTAAAAATTAAATTTTCAGATAGACATTTTTAATGAAATGTTATTTTTAATATAAAATAAGTGCTACCAAATCACAACAATTACATGTAGAATAATTTTCAAAATAAACTAGAAACAAAATTTCCATCTGAAGGTTTAATTTTTTAAAATCACATAGACATCTTGAAAATATCTAGATAGATACATAGTACCAAGAGTTCACTTGCTTCTCCAGGTGGTTCATTGTTCTTGTGATCACATTAAAGGTTTCAATATTTTTCTCTCACAGCTGGGAGGAGGTACTTGCCATTTTGAGTCACCCTTGTCACTGGATCTATCATCTTCACAGTGGAGATAGTGACTAGTCACTCCTAACATTTCCAGAAAGTGCCATTTTACATATCTTCTCCTGCATCTTTGTGCCGGTGCCCAATTTCTTTAATGTAGATCTCAAGGATGTTCATTAGATCTCTGGGATGTTCAGTCATTTGGTTGCTGGAATATCATGCACTTATGCAATGTTGAAATACCATGAATTCTATAATTTCCTGTCTTGTGAGTGTAAGAGTATTCAACAGGTGTTGCATGCAGGGTCACAGTTGCTCTTTTCTAGTCACATAACTGTTTCCTTTGTTGCTACTGTTTTATAAGATGTACAGTTACGAACAGTTATGTGTTGAGCTTGCAGAATTGTTAGTACTAGCTACGGTGGTACATATTCTAGAATGGGAATGATACAGGGATGATTAGCATGGCCCTTGCGCAAAGATGACATGCAAATTCATGAAGCATTCCATATTTTTTTAGGGCGGTGAGCTGGCAGAATCGTTAGCACGCCGGGCGAAATGCTTAGTAGTATTTCGTCTACCGTTACGTTCTGAGTTCAAATTCTTCCGAGGCTGACTTTGCCTTTCATCCTTTTGGGGTCGATAAATTAAGTACCAGTTACGCACTAGGGTTAATGTAATCGACTTAATACCTTCGTCTGTCCTTGTTTGTCCCCTCTATGTTTAGCCGCTTGTGGGCAATAAAGAAATAAGAATCGTTAGTACATTGGGCAAAATGCTTGGCAGCATTTCATCCATCTTTCTAAATTCAAATTCCACCAAGGTCAACTTTGCCTTTCATCCTTTCAGGATCAATAAAATATGTACCAGTTGAGCACTGGGTTGATGTAACTGGTTTACCTATTTCTCCATGTAAGAGAGAGCAAGAGGGGGAGTAGAGTAAGAATATAAATACATACCACACATACACAGGCACACACATATGCATTACCTTTAATTCTTTAGAAAGTGATTCTTTAGAGATGGTCATACATTTCATTTTGTATTAGTTTATCAGACGAATATGATGTATGATTCAGTAAATGAAATTTATATCTAAAAATTGGAAAGACTGTTTGAAAACATAGATTTTCTAAAACTGAAGATGATAGAGAAATTGTATATTATTCTGAAAGGAAGAAGAGATTACCAGGAGTTGAAAATTTGTGATGAGAAAGAGAAGGATGGATTACAATGAAATGCTAGAAGATGTAGTTTTTTTCTACAACTTCTCTCTCTCTCAATATATATATATATATATATATATATACCAATACAAAATTTAGTTCTTTAGATGAAAGAATATGAAAGGGAAGTGAAAGGTAGAATATATAAAATTTCAAAAATAAAGTAAATAGCATTAAGTAATAAGCTGCTATAATTAGGGGTTTAAATCTTAATTATGTTAGCGGATCAAGTGAAGGAGAAAAAAAGAACATTTCTTCAAGGAATACATGCCAAGTAAAAGTATTCGGGTAAGTTAAGTCGCCAACATACTCGGTTAGCAGTCTTGGATGTAATGTGTATAATTAATGCTTAAAATCTTTAGAGATTTTAACATCAGTATTGTGTTACGGTGTGAAACAAGGTGGTGTTATAGATCCAGAGCTTTGCCACAAAATAGTTGCAGGCAAGCTTGAAAAGTGCATTTCCAAAAAATTGAGGCAGTTATGAAATATGGGATGAAGATAAACTGAGTGAAACTGATAAACTAATGATGAAATTGAATGACTTTGCTTTCATGTTTTTCATAAACTATTTTGATGCCAGGTGCAAACATGGCTGTGTGGTTGAGAAGTTTGTTTCCCAATCACATGATTTTGGGTTCGGTGCCACTGCATAGCACCATATGCAAGTATCTTTTACTATAGCCTTGAGTCAACCAAAGACTAATGAGTGGATTTTGTTGATGGAAACTGAAAGAAGCCCATCATATATGTATGTATGTATGTATGTTGTCCTGAGTGGTGAGGTTCCATTTCGGGAGTTCTGGAGTTGTGAGGAGCATGAAGTCACCACTTAATTACCATTATTCCTGGGTATCTTCTGACTCGGAATGGTAGTACCTGTAAGGGTCCCATGTGTGGGTTAAATAGATATCCCAGGAATAGAGGAGGTTCCCATTATATTTGACAAAGTTGTGGGGAAGGCAACTTTTCTAGGAGGAAGATACTGTGACATAAAACTTGCTGTCAAAATAATACCAATCATCTTGCATTGTTTGTCACTGGAAACTACAATGGCAGAAGTACTGTACAAGCTTTTGTCACTTAAATCTCGAGTGTGGCACTATCATTTCATTTTCTGGTCTGTTTTGCATTTAAATAAAGACTCATGGCAATGGATGCATGACAATGTGTAAAGTCGTATCTGTGCACAAGTGGGGATGAAAGTCAATTAGGCTGAATATGAGACAATTATTATCTGACAAGATTCAACAATCATCATATATGTTTGTGTATTTGTGTGTGATTGTCTTGACAATGTGTATTTGTGGTATCACACAAGTCATTTGTTTCCACTATTCCATGGAAACATATTTAGCCATGATGAAATTGTTATGATGAAAAACACAAAAATAGTCATGATTTTAAATGTGAAAATTTTTTTTTTTTTATTGTTCAGAAAATAAATGTTGTTACTTGAAAGAAATAATGTTTACACAAAAATAGTTCAAAGTTTATATGAGATGTTGTTGGATCAGGAAGCCACTAGTGTTTTTTTTTTGGAATTGTCTGGTTAGGATGTGTTGATACTGTTGTCCATTGTTTTGGTGTTGTTCTACTGCTCTGGTTTACTGCTTCAGTTTGCTATTTAGTGACTAAAATGCGTTGAATATATAGTGATCTTTTTGGTCAGAGATGAAATTGGTGATTCAATCAACAGAATGACCTGCTCATGAAATTAAAGTGCAAGTGACTGAGCACTCCACAGACATGCATACCCTCAATGTAGTTCTCAAAGAGAGTCAGCATGACACAGTATGTGAGAAGACAAGCTCATTTTTGCTAGCTCAGTAGAGTGGAGCAATCTGAAATAAAGTATTTACTGAAGACTGAACTCATGACTTTGCGATCATAAGCCAAACTCCCTAAGCCCCAGCTTCACTCACTCACACACACACACACATGTACAACAAACTTCTGTTCATTTCATCACCACTAAATTCCATTCCAGGATATAGTAGACAATCACCATGCAGTGATACTGAACCTGCGATCACGAGGTTCACACATATCTTCACTTGCACTCAGACACATCTAATGTGTGTGTGTGTGTGTGTGTGTGTGTGTGTCTACCTAGCATGTCAAACAATCCACTAAAAATCAGAATCGTCATGTTGAAAAAGTAAACCAGATTTCTTACGCTTCTGTTCCTGGGTAGTAGAAGCCATATGTGTACCCGCACCAAATCTATTTTATAAACACACCTATTGTACAGGACTTAAGTTGTTTATAAGAAAACAGATTTACGCATTACTGAATGTAGGTGTGCTGAGAAACCCAAGGAAGAACTGTGGGATATATATATGTGTATATATATATATATATATATATATATGCACATACTTACATATAAACATACATACATATGTATATATATATATATATATATATATATATAAAATGAAGTGGGGAGATGGAGAAAGAAGTAGGTTTGTAAACCATGTGTTATGTGTGTGTGTGTGAAGTGGAGGAGTGGCTTGTATGCGTGTTGTGGCAAGAGCTTCGGTTTTGGAGTTGCAAATCTTCTAAAACGTTAATGTCACATGAAAGGGGTTTTGTTTGGTTTCGTGAACAAAGAATGGTAAATAGAGTTGTGATAAAATTTGTACACATGCATGTGTGTGTATATATATATATATATATATATATATGTATGTATATCCCCTATGCATACGTATATGTGTATACACACACATATATGCTTATGTATATGTATGTACATGTGTGTATGTATATATATATATATTTATATATATACACGTTTGTGTACATAGGTATATATATATGTGCGTGTATGTATGTATACACACAGATGTGTGTGTGTATATATATATATATATATATATATATATTCTTGTTTTTCATATATATATATATATATATATGTATATATAAAACAAAAGAAGGAAAAAAATATGGTACAGAATTATGTGCCTGCGAGAAGTTTTGGTGTCTTATCTGTTTATAGAGAACAAAGAAAAACCAAACAAAAAAAAACAACGTCCGTATGGAAAAAAATAAATAAAAATAGACAATAAAAAAACAAAATAAATGATGGAAGTGTATGGTAGTGTCAACCTTTTTTTTCTTTTTTATTTTATCCTCTTTAGATGCTGCTGACATCATAATTGCTTCTTTAGCTGAAATGGAAGTGAGTCAGTAAGAAAGTGGAGAGAGTGAGATTGAGAAAATGGAAGTTGTTTCATCAATTATTTACACACACACCACACACACACACACACATATATATATATATATATATATATATATATATAAGCAACAACAACAATAACAGTGATAATAATAAAATAAAAACAGGAGAGAAAAATAGGTGCAAGAACATAGCAAAAGTGTTTTATGGCAAAGTCAATTGCATAAACTTTTATACAAATACATGTCCCGCCTGTCTCTCTTACCCTTTGTGTGTGTATATATACAGACATACACACACACACACACACACACACACACACACACACACATATATATATACCTTCTGCTCTCTCTCTCTCCAGTTTTATTCTGAACATACACCTTGAACATCATTCTTGTCCCGAATGACTGTCCCATTTTTTGAGGATTATATCCTAGTCTTACGTTATCTGATACGGCCTTCTGCTTTGGTGTGATTGATAGAGTATTAGTTACCATTTCTAGCTTGTCAAGTGGCCTTGCAAACTATGTTCCTGCTTCTTGTTGTTGCTGCATTATTCCAGGTCTATCTGGAATATACTTGGAGGCGCAATTGCCCAGTGGTTAGGGCAGCAGACTTGCGGTCAGAGGATCGCGGTTTCAATTCCCAGACCGAGCGTTGTGTGTGTTTATTGAGCGAAAACACCTAAAAGCCCCACGAGGCTCCGGCAGGGGGTGGGGTGGTGGCGAGCCCTGTTGTACTCTTTCGCCACAACTTTCCTGTTTCTTGAGTAACACTGCAATGAACTGGCGTTCCGTCCAGCTGGGGGAACACATACGCCACAGAAACCGGGAAACTGGGCCCATGAGCCTGGCTAGGCTTGAAAAGGGCGACATTTTTTTTTATCTTGAACATGCAGACATACCTTCAACAGCATTCTTGTTCTAAATGATTCAATCTTTTGAGGGCCGTATCCAAGTCTACATTATCTAATATGGTCAAATGATAGGTATGATTTGATAGAGATTTAATTGCTATTTCTAGCATGTCAAGTGACCTCATAAAGTATGTCTTGGCTCCTTGTTGTTATTTAGTCTTATGTCAATCCCAATTAACCAGACTGATGATCAAATACATTCCATCCTTGAGCATCCGAGATTTCTTTCAAGCATTGAATGTCTACAACTACATTACCCATCAGATCTCAGCCCCCACCCCATTCTCTCCCCCCTCTCTCTTTCTCCCCCCTCTCTCTCTCTCTTTATCATTTCAAGAACATATGATGTACTTTGAGGGAGATTTGGTTATTATTTCTAGGTTGAATTACCATCTAAGATTACATATGAAACTCAATGGCATTGATTTTTGCATTAATTCTTGAACTGATATCTGTCTGTCTGTCTGTCTGTCTGTCTGTCTGTCTGTCTGTCTGTCTGTCTGTCTGTCTGTCTGTCTGTCTGTCGTCTGTCTGTCTGTCTGTCTGTCCGTCCGTCCGTCCGTCCGTCCGTCCGTCCGTCCGTCCGTCTGTCTATCTTTTTGCCCATCTATCTATCTATCTTTCTTTCTTTCTTTTTAACTTTTATTGTATCAGTTATTGGACAGTGGCCATGCTGGCGTACCACCTTGAAAGGTGTGGTTGAACAAATTGACTCTGCTTCTTATTTTTTACGTCTGGTACTTATTCTGTTCATCTCTTGAATGAACTGCTGAATTGTGGGAACATAAACAAACCAACTCTGTTCCTCAGGTGATATGTGTGGTTGGACAAAATAGACACACATATACATATATATATACATGCATTTATACAACAGGCTTCCACACAGTTTCCATCTATCAAATCAACTTGCAACGCTTTAGCCCAAAGGACTACATAGTGGATTGAACTCAAGACCACATGAATAGGAAGCAAACTACTTAACCGTGATATATAGGCATAGTTGTGTGGTAAGAAGTTTGGTCCCCAACCACATGGTTCTGTGTTCAGTCCCACTGTGTGGCACCATGGGCAAGTTTCTTCTACTATGGCTTTGGTAGACAGAAACTGAAAAAAGCCCATGTGTGTGTGTGTATATATATATATATAGAGAGAGAGAGGGTAAAATATATATATATCTTTCTGTCTGTGTTTGTCCCCCACCAATACTTGACCAACAGTGTTGGTGTGTTTACATCTCCATAACTTAGCGGTCATTATTGAAAAATAACAGAAATTCTCATTATTATTACTACAGGCTGGCAGAATCATTAGCATGCTGTTAGCTGCATTTCGTCTGTGTTTTATATTCTGAGTTCAAATTCCTCTACAGTCAACATTGCCTTTCATCATTTTGGGGTCGATAAATTAAGCACCAGTCAAGTACTGGGATTGATGTAATCGACTATTCCCTTTTCACAGATTCCAGACATTGTGCCCATAGTAGAAAGGATTAGCACACTGGACAAAATGCTTAGTGGCACTTTGTCTGCCTTTACATTCTGAGTTCAAATTCCACCGAAGTTGACTTACCCTTTTATCTTTTCAGGGTCAACAAAATAAGTATCAGTTGAGTGCTGGGATTGATGTAATTGACAAACCCCTCCGCCAAGGTCAACTTTGCCTTTCATCCTTTCGGGGTCGATAAATTAAGTACCAGTTGCATACTGGGGTTGATTTAATTGACTGGCCCCCTCCCCAAAAATTTCAGGCTTTGTGCCTAGAGTAGAAAAGAATTGGCAAACCCCTGCCCCTCAGACTTGTTGGCCTTGTGCCAAAATTTGAAATCATTATTATTACTAAGGTGGCAAGCTGGCAGAATCATTAGCATGCCAGGCAAATACTTTGCATCATTTCATCTCTCTTCGTGTTCTAAGTTCAAATACTGCTGAGGTCAAATTTGCCTTTCATTCTTTCAGAGGCAAAGTACCCTAGTACCCTTTGAGCACCGAGGTTGATATAATCGACTCGCCCCTTCCCCTAAACTTGCTGGCTTTGTGCCAAAATTTGAAATCATCATCATCATTATTAGTATTGCTCTAGGTGTCAAACTCTGAGACATAAAATATTGGTTTACGTATGTAAACCAGTTTACAGTTTTCATTAAGTGTAGTAAATATTGAATATGGCAAGAAATGAAATGTTCAGTATTGTTATAACCTATACTGTCATTGGTGAATTCAATACACATACATGAAATATATATATATTATGTATTGACAGAGAGACAGAGAGCTGTAAATGTCATTGCAGAAGTGAAATTTATTTAAATTTGTACCAGGTTCTTCTTATTTTAATGTCTCTTCCAAAGAAAAAGAGAGAGAAAAATGAAAATGGAAATTATTTAAATGTTTGTGGTTGCAAAAAAATATAGCTCAGTTGTTAAATTTGTCATCCTTCCATCTCAAATAAAATGTTTTCTTCCTTTCTGAAAGCAGAGAAAAAGAAAATTATATATTGAACATCAGCAAATGCTAAGTAAAAGAAAAAAACCATTCTGAGTTCTATTATATCAAGGTCATCTTAAGAAATTAAATATATTTATTTTTCTCTCTACAGTGAAAAGCTGTAACTCTTATCTTTTCACAAAAGACTAACTTATTTGAATTTGCCAACATATGAAATTTAATATATACAAATGTGTGTGTGTGTGTACAGAGAGAGACAGAGAGAAAAAGTCCATATTAGTGTGTCAGCATAATTTATAATTTTGTAAAGTTAACATATTGTTGTTTGAACAAACTTTTATATATATTGTTTTCCTTTTTTATTTTTATTTTGAATTATATATATATATATATATATATCGCGTGTGTATCGTTGGCGATTTTTTTTCCTGCGTCTTCCCTTCCTTGGGTCTTTCCTCTTCCTATGTTTCTAACGAAGAGCTCCACTTGAAACACTAAATCCTCCTTCTTTCTTTCCTTTCCTGAGTGTCCAATAACACTATACTTGTTCCACATCCTTGTGTTGTGTTTTCTCTTTGTGTTTTCATGTTTGGATTAACTATATATATATATATATATCGTGTGTGTATCATTGGCAATTTTCTTTCTCTGTCTTCCCTTCTTTGGACATTTTCTATGTGATGCAGAGCTCTGCTCGAAATGTGAAATCCTCTTTTCTTTCCTTTCCTGAGTGTCCAATAACACTGTACTTATTCCACGTACTCACGTTGTTGTTTTTTCTTGCTTGTTCATGTTTGGATCGACTATGTGTATATATATCATCATCATCATCGTTTAACGTCCGTTTTCCGCGCTAGCATGGGTTGGACGGTTTGACCGGGGTCTGGGAAGCCAGGGGCTGCTCCAGGCTCCAGTCTGATCTGGCAGAGTTTCTACGGCTGGATGCCCTTCCTAACGCCAACCACTCCGCGAGTGGAGTGGCTGCTTTTTACGTGCCACCTGCACAGGGGCCGGGGGGTCCGGCATCGGTCACGATCGGTTCGAGCTTTTCTAGAGTTGAGTTGGGGGGGGTCCAGCTGAGAAAGGTTCCACCAGTGAAAGAGAGGGAGAGATAGTGGGGGGGGGGGTGCAGGTAATATAGGGAAGCACCAGTGGGGAAGGTTGGGGTAAGGAGGAACGATGACAGGGAAGGGTTGGTGCAGGTTCGTAAGAAATAAAAACATAGGATATCACGAGGCGGGGAGGGGACTGGAAGGAGATAGTCGGATTGAGGCAGTGACAGATTCAAAACAGGAGGTAACGTAAGATCAGTGGGGCGGTTGATGAGCTGCGGCGCTAGCAGCTTGTCTTGGTGGGGGGAAGGGGTAGTACACAGTGAAAGCATGTGAGGAGGAGGGGTAGGAGGGAGAGACACACGTAATGGTGGTGGGGGAGGAGGAGGGAGGAGGGCATATCCGGTGTAGATGGTGAGAACAGTGTTCACCAGTATTGGTGGTGGTGGTGGGCGGGCGGGTTCACTGGTATTGGTGGTGGCGGTGGGCGGGCGGGTTCACCGGTATTGGTGGTGGTTTGCACCGCCAAATGGCGGAAAGATGGAATTAAGGATTGAAGGTAACCTTAAAGGGTTAAATTTCGTAGAGAAAGATAGGAAAAACAAAGCAAGTTACTGTATGAGTTCAGACATTTAACGGTAGTAACGAATGAGCAACGAATGAATGTATGTTGTATGAGGTACGGAAGATAAATGAGATAAAATCTTTTTAACTTGCTGTGGACATCAGGCTGGAAGTTGAGTTGGAGAAGAAGGAAGTTTGAATTGGGGGTTGTAATGGCGATTTTCGGGTTTGAGCAGAAGAAGAAGAAGAAGACATCGCCAAATGGCGGAAAGATGGAATTAAGGATTGAAGGTAACCTTAAAGGGTTAAATTTCGTAGAGAAAGATAGGAAAAACAAAGCAAGTTACTGTATGAGTTCAGACATTTTACGGTAGTAACGAATGAGCAACGAATGAATGTATGTTGTACGAGGTACGGAAGATAAATGAGATAAAATCTTTTTAACTTGCTGTGGACATCAGGCCGGAAGTTGAGTTGGAGAAGAAGGAAGTTTGAATTGGGGGTTGTTATATATATATATAGATGCATGACTGTAGTTAAGATGATTACAGTTCAATTAGTAAGTTCTAGTGCAACATTTTGGTCATATATTTCCAATCATATCCAAATATTGGTTTCAAATTTTGGCACAAGACCAGTAATTTTGGGGAAGGAGTAAATTGATCGCATCACCCTCTGTGTTCAGCTTGTACTTATTTTATCGACCCTGAATGCATGTAAGGCAAAGTTAACCTCATGGAATTTGAATGCAAATCATAAAGACAGATGAAATGCTGCTCAGCATTTTGCTTGGTGTGTTAACTATTCTGCCAGCTTGCTGCCTTTATCATATCCAAATATTGATGCAAGCCTTATCTGTGAAGTTTGATAGCTGAGAACTGTGCTGAAGACCAGTCAATAGACTGACTTCTCATACACTGCATTACACTGTTTTAATCCTAAGTATTATGCTAAGAGTATATCTATGGAATACTCAGCTATTTGCATAATAATTCAGTTAATGACTAACTTTATTGATCAAATAATCAAAATGCCAGTTTTCCAAAAATCTATGCAAAATCCATTTTGTTCAATAATTGAGAATATGTCCATCCATTTTCTCCTGGGAAAATCATAGGGGTAAAATCCTTTGGCACCTTCTTCATTAGAGGTGCCTAGGAGCCCTGGACTCTGGACACTATTAGTTGCAATCAGAAGCAACCATTAATACACTTCCCAACTGGATTCCCAAACATGACCAACTGAGACCAAGGATATTATCTAACCATCTCGTTCTTCTTCTGTTTCTGGATCTCCTGCTGGTTGGCTTGGCTTGAAGAATCTGTCTGGCAATTATTTTCTGGCTTTTAATCATAAATCCCTTTGCTAGATCAAGGCCAACCTAGGGCTAAACAACAGCAACATCTATCTATGTTTTGTGTTCAAATTCCACTGAGGTTAACTTTTTTTTTTATATTATTGGCAGATGTCTGAGAAATAAGTAGTCCTATTCAACATTTTCATGTAATTAAATCAGCAATTTTCAACTTGCTCAATTTGAACTCTTGTTTCAAAACAAACTGTACCTGATCATGCCTGACCCTTAAGCAAACCTCATGATCAGAAGCATTCAAGCCATGACTGTCTTGTTATTGATTTTTTACTATTATTATTTTCTAAAAGGATAAGGCAGCGAACTGGTAGAATCATTAGCATACTGGGCAAAATGCTCAGCAGTATTTTGTCCATCATTATGTTCTGAGTTCAAATTCCTCTGAGGTTGACTTTGCCTTTCATCCTTTCGAGGTCAATAAATTAAGTACCAGTGAAACACTGGGGTTGATGTCATCGACTAGTCCCCTCCCTGGAAAATTTCATGCCTTGTGCCTATAGTAGAAAGGATTATTTTGTTAGATGGTAGAATGTGCTTTTGGATCTTGGATGACATTATCCACTTTCCGTCCACCTATCTTCTCTGTTCACTGTTCCTGGGAGGGTCGTGGAGGTACAGTCCTCAGGTGTTTCTTCCATAGGGTCCTATCAGAAACAACCATCACTACAAGGGGGTGCAGGAAAGTTCCCAGCTTTGGGTGAAAGAAAATACAGAAAGATCAATTATGATTTTATTCAACATATTCGGCTCTCAGATTTATACATTTATTGCAGTAGTCCTTCAGTTTTTCTAAACCCTGTAAAAGAACGCAGAAGGTTGGGCCTCCAACCAGGCCTTTCACAATACCCTTAAAGCCAGGAACTTTTCAGCCCCTACTCACCTACACTCACTGGTTGGATTATTATGGGTATTATCCAACCATCTTGTTTAGATTGGCTCAGCTTGAAGAATCTACCTTACAGTTCTTTCCTGCAACATCCTCATCATAGGCACAGGCATGGCTGTGTGGTAAGAAGATTACTTTTCTACTACTTGGTTCCAGGTTCAGTCCCGGTGTAGCACCTTGGGCCAGTGTCTTCCACCATAGCCTCAAACTGATCATAGCATTATTGTGAGTAGATTTGGTAGATAGAAACTTAAAGATATCCATGGTGTGTATGTATGTATTCATATATATATATATATATATATATATATATATATATAAGAAATATTGAATTTCTAAATCTCTCGTAGAGACCTGTACGGTGGTGGGGCGATAGAATGGTTGTATACTGTCAATCTAACAAGAACGTGATAGTAGGGGGTACACCACCGTTGTATAGCCCTAGGAGGCATCGAACGCCTCCTGACAGCTTCGACACATTTTTTTCCCTGTATCCTTATATACATATACGAAGGGGAGACAAACACCCCCAACCGCCAGAACTGCATCTAGGGACACCGTGTTTTAGGATCATTGTCCTTCATCGGCCTAGAGTAGCATATATATATATTTATATATATGTATGTATATGTATACATTTGTGTGTATGGCTTTGTTCTGTGTTTGTCTCTCTATCACTGCTTGATAACTGGCCTTGGTGTGTTTATATCCCCATAACTTAGCAGCTCAGCAAAGGAGACTGATAGAATAAGTACTAGGCTTTAAAAAAAGTCCTAGGGTCTATTTATTCAACTAAAACCCTTCAAGGTGGTGCCCCAGCATGTCCACAGTTAAATGACTGAAACAAGTAAAAGAATAAAAGAAAAAGATTGTGTCCATAATACGAGTGCTGTGACCTCTCAGTGCAGACATGTAACAGCTCAACCTGGAGAGACACCCTAATCTCCAAACTACACACCCTGTTGAGTAATGTTACTCCTGTGATTCTTCTGAGAGACCCTGTTTCAGCTGCTTATATTCATGATTGTACTCTTTCATCAATCATTTCACAACATTCATGGCCATTGGTCAGGATAGGCATGGAAACCAAACTGAAAAGAGCAAATTCACGCCGACCAAAGCCTTGTATTATCTCATAACTTCAGGATTTTGATTAGGATCGAATGTTGAAGCTGGCACATTACTCTACCAGCACCTGCAATTCTGGCATCCTTTTTGACCACCTATTTCCCTTGTCTTGCATTAATGAAAAAAAAAATTGGGAATTTGGAAACATTTCCAAAAATTTATACCTTTAAACATTTTAAATTTAAACTTTAAATGGTCGCTGTATTTTTAGTTGCTTTGTTCCTACTTTTGCTAAGGTCACAGAAAGATCTTAAAACTTATATAGGTTTTGTTGTGATAAGTAAAAAAGGAGAACCATTAATTGTTTCAGTATTTCACCTGAGATTTTGTCTACATGTAAATAATGCATTTAGGTTTATATTTCTATTTCAGAAGCATTCAATATCTTATATTAATATGGTGGTTATTTCTGTCTCTCATATATATATGTATATATGTCCATATATATGTGTGTATGTTTATATATATAAATATATAATTGTATGCATGTATGTCTATGTATGTGTATATGTGTATATTTATATATGTGTGTTATAGTATGTATCCTTGTGTGCTTATGTATGTATGTGTGTGTTTATTTCTATATATGCATGTATATATAAGAGGATGTGTGCTTGTAAGTGTATGTATTTATAAAGTTTGGTTTATTTTTTCCTGTAATCATGTCTGAAGTAAGTTTGGAATGATATTTAAAAATCTGTTGCTACAAAAGAAAACTAAAGTGAAATTCTCTTTTTCCTTTTCTTTCTTTTCTTTTTTTCTTCTTCTTCGTTTCCCCTTTTCTTCATATTGCTCCTAGCTCAATTTTTCATATTCCTCCTCTATTGTTCATTTCTATCTTTGCTACATGTGACTCATCCTCCATCATATTCTGAGACGTTTTGCTTCTTTCTACAACAATAGTCTCATGCAAAAATATCAAAGAAAATCCGTGAAATTTTCATTTTTTGTTTTTGGTTATTAAAGATATGCAAAAAGAAAAAGAAAAAGAAAGAAAGAAATCACACTCAATCACACACAAACTCAGGAAAGAAAGAATATCTGTATATTGGTTACAAACAGTCCCAACAAAGACAAGATATTTCCCCCAAAATGTATGCAAACAATACAAGGCTTATGTGAAAAGAGTGTGCATATCTACTGGCAGTCATTTTGTTGATAATAGCATTTTAAAAGTGTATATCCACATACATAGACACGTATGTGTATATATATATATATATATATATAT
Source organism: Octopus sinensis (assembly GCF_006345805.1). Taxonomy (NCBI): domain Eukaryota; kingdom Metazoa; phylum Mollusca; class Cephalopoda; order Octopoda; family Octopodidae; genus Octopus; species Octopus sinensis. The sequence goes on from NC_042998.1 coordinate 163,502,030, forward strand.
ATATATATATATATATATATACACACACATATGAAATATTTACTCATAAACGTGTGTATATATGCGTGTGCATAAATATATATAAATATACTGTAGTTATATATGTTCATGTGTGTGTATATATATATATATATACATATATTTATATTTGTGTAAATATATATGTGTGTGTGTGTGTGTGTGTATCCATACATATATATAGAATCTGGATGAAGGTAAGCAAACAAGCAGATAGTCAGGCAAGTCACACGCAACCAGAGTTTTCTTCAGGTGGTCTAGAGTGTGAATAAAGACTAAAGTAATTCTTATTCAACAATGAAATATCTATTCTCATAAACAAATTATGTATTTTTCAAGTTGCTGCGTTTCCCTCATAGAATTTTAGTATTCCATTGCTTCTACCTTTCCATTGTAGAATTATTACTTTAACCCATTTTGTAACCTGTATATGCATCTATCTATTTGGGTGTATGTATGTGTGTTGTGCCTATAGGAATCGAGGATGTTGTATGTTGTACAATGTGGGTTTTCTCTAGTATAAAGAATGATCCTCTTTGAAAAAATATTTTTCCATTTTGAATTGTTTACAAGATTCCATGTTATTACCATTTTCTTTGATTCTGTTACTGATCATTTCCAGAGTTTTAATCAGTTTTCATTTTCTCTTGTTAGATACTTTCCACAATATTTTCACTGTAAATGTTTACATATTAATATAAAAATTGTTAGGTTAATATTATGTATAATGTGTGGTATTTCACCTACAGCAAGACACCTGTTCCTGTCCCTTTATCATGCTTTAACCTTTCATCACCTGGCATAAAGCCCACCTGCTTCAATACTACACCTTCCTCACTTGAAGAGGTTTTACCTTTCAAGTTACTGGTGTCAGTACCTCTTAAAAAGCACCCAATACACTGTAAAGTGGTAGGCATTAGGAAGGACATCCAAGTGTAGAAATCATGTGAAAGCAAACTACAATTTGGTGCAATCCTCTAGTTCACTAGCTCTTGTCAATCCATCCAACTCATGCCAAGATGGAAAACAGATGTCAAATGATGATTTTTTTTTACCTATTTTCCAGTCAGTATTGTAAGATTTCTTCTATCATTATTTCATAAATCTCAAGAGTTTGGTCTGAGTACATTGGACAAGAGAGTCTATCTGTTTAATATCTAACATTTCCTCTGGGACTTATTTTTCCTAATTTTACTTCAGTTTTTTTCCTTTTTGTTTTGTTTTGTTTTTTTGTTAAGCCATTCACACATGGGTCATTAATGTCTTTACTCCATTGTTCTTGACTTTGGGTATGAGTAGTCTCTTCTGCTTGTTTCCAGTTAGATTTCTACTTTTTCAGTTCTGTCTCAGTATTCCACTTCCAGCTATTTATATGGTGTCTTCTCTTCTGTCTGATGTGTGATGCAAAATGCTGGTTTCCATAAGGTGCATGCTCTTCAGGATCTGTTCCTATTGGATTTTGCTACACCGTCATATGTTTCCCTGAGGGAAGGCCTTTCTCTCTCAGGTCTTGTTGCTTTTGAATTGCCATCAGTACTTCTGTAACTTGACATTTTTCAAGATAAGAGTGTTGGCCCTACACAAACTTATTTTTACATCTGGTCCCTACCCTTTGACTTATTCAGCATTGGCGGTTCTACCAGAAGCTTGCACTCCACTGGTGTAGTTCTGAGGGTCTTGAGACACACGACCCACCACAATGCAACAAAGACTGGGCCCTGTGATAGATTTTACTTCGTGTGGTAGTTAAAATATGAGTTGCTAAACCCTGATTAAGCAGGCCTATATTCAGAGGAATTCAAGTTGTGACCATCTATTTTTTTTTTATTAAATGGTCTGGACCACATCATCAAACATGTTCTTTATCTTTTAAAGTAGTAAGGATATAATTTGAATGTGATTCAACTTCTATTTCTAGCAGTCAAATCATCCCCAAATGGTACTTTAACTGATTAGCATTGGTTTGTTGGTTGTTGTAAATTATTCAAGGTTTACTGGTGGTGAGCTGGCAAAGTCTGTAGGACATTGGAAGAAACATGGTTAGTGGCATCCTTGTTAGGTTGTTAAATTTTGAGTACACATCCCACCATCAAGTTCAGTTTTGCCCTTCATCTTTCCAAAGTCAACAGAATAAAATATCAGTCAAGTATTAGGACCAATCCGGTTTAACCCCCACTCCCCCCAAAACTGCTGGCCTTGTACCAAAATTGGACCTCTCTGTATACAATATCTGTTATTTTTAACCAATTTCATTATTTTTAAGTAATTCACGCTCATTCACATGTGCGCACGCGCGCGCGCACACACACACACACACACAGTTCTCACTATCTATATATACTCAATATCTATATTAACTCAGTGTTTCACATTGTTTGATTTCTGAATATTACAATTCACATTGCCCCAGACAGTCTTTTGAAAACTTAGACCACAATTTTTAAATGAAAAGTAGCAACATCCTTCATTACTGGGTGAGTAACAAAGTCTATTATCAGTACCTGATAATTAATAACAGCTCTGAGTTCAAATCCAACATGGCACAATGTACATATTCTTGAATTAGATGACAGGGCTTGAACTACTTGATGTGTTGTGTAAATGTGAATATTGTAAATATTCACATTTTGGTGGAATTCTACTTTAAGTATGTCATATTACCCCTCAAAACTTTTAATTTTTTGGTATTTTCAGAACGTTCTACACACAGGAATTGACACAAATATTAGAAATTAAAAAAATTTTTTTTCTTTAGCTAAAACAATTTCTTTTAAATTTCTAATATTTATGTCAATTCCTGTGTATAGAACATTCTGAAAATACCAAAGAATTTTTTAACCCTTTGTCAAATGTAATGCTTATTCATTCACATTGATTTGAAGTAACCATGTATTATCTCCTAACTTCAGGATTTCGATGATGTTGTTGTCTACTTTTAGAATAACATTGTAGGGTAGGTGTGAGAGGCTTGATCTTGCTGGTTTCAGCATAAAATAGGCAGAATATCTGGGCCAGATTTGGCCAGTTTGAATATTAAAGAGTTAACTCACAGTTTAAAATAGTGACAGTCTGCTTTTTTGGCTTAAATCCCAACAATAGACTGTTAAATGTGTTTATGGGAGAAAGATATTGTAAACCATCAATACATCAAGCTGACAAACAAACAAGGAGGGTATGAGGTAGTCATGAGATGTGCTAAAAATAACAGCAAAATAGCCCCTAAATCATGCACCAAAATCTTTTTCTTTCTGGTTTTTGTACAACAATATGAATTTCTGAAAATTTAAAAAAAATTTTTAAATTATGAAGGTTTATATGGTGTGCTTAAAGCAGAATTCCACCTACTTTTTTTTATTTAATGATAAGGTGGTTGCTTTGAGAACTGTGGAAATGTGTGACTATTTGGTGTTAGTTGGATGTGGACACATATTTTTATGTAAGTGTATACACACACACATATATAATCATAGAATTTATCTCCCAGTGTTACACAGATCATTTTTACCTAGCAAGTATCTTCAAGAAGACATCTTGGTTTAACGTTGTAAAGTTTATGCCCACTTAAACATGGGTGTTTTGTTAGAACAAACTATACTGTGGTAGATACCATGAGAGAAACTCTCGTATTGCCTTTTGGTGCAATGTGCAATCATGTTCATATTGCTAGCAGGGAGATAAATTCCCACCATCTCTAGTGCTGTGACAACCAGATCATATGATTTCGACCTTCCTTGGTCTCATTAATGATGGACACTCAACCACCAGAGATAGCAACAACTCAAACCACCCCCACCAGCAATATATAGAATGGTAGTACCAGAACAGGCACTGGTGTCATGATTAGCTAGTGAGCTTGTTAAAAAATATATATAAGCAACAGAATCAGGATTAATACCAAGACGAAATATTTATCCCCACTTAAACATGGATGTTCTGCTAGAACAAACTATACTGTGGTAGATACCATGAGAGAAACTCTCATATTGACCTGGAAGGAAAACGAAAACAGAAACCAGATCAGGAACAGCTTGGATCAAAGACATTTTAGTAATGAAGATTCTTGTAATTTTTGAAGCAAACCACAATTGAATGTTTGGTAAATAACTGAAGCAGATAAATCTAGTTGTCTTTTCCTGATGATACCCATTGGGTAGAACTGATCCGTGAACCATAGAAAAATAAACTCTAAGAACGAATTATGTCACTGCATTGTATGATGCATAGAACGCATAACTGAGAATAGCCTTCTTTGTTTTTAATTTAGAGTATCTGGAGTACACGTATGGTTGGGGAGGTACAGGTACTGGTGTGTGGTTGAAAAGTTTGTTTCTCAACTATGTAATTCTGGATTCTGTCGCACTGTGTGGTAGCAGCTTGTGCACAGCTGTATGTAAAATATAATATTTTTTTATATGAACATACTTATCCTATTGGTAATAAAATGTTCAAAGATGTCTATACAAAGTTGAAATTGTTATTGCTGTTCGAGTGATGTCAGAAATAAAACTGAATGATGCTCTTGGTTATTGGATGTCATAAAATGGAAGTGAAATGGCCCATATATCTGTACATGTATGTGTGCATTAAAAAAATGGTTTAGTTAATATATATATATATATATATATATAAAACGTACCAGTGTTAATATCTTGATCTTTTCTTCACTTATTTGTGGAGTTGCCAGGGATTTTGTTTTTTCTTTTCTTTCACCAATTTTATTATGAAATTCAAATAATGTTCCTAAACATGGCTTTTTGCTGATTCAACATCTTGTTTTTATGTACTCATCACCTAACTTTAATACAAACTTGTCATTAAAATCATTTCCTTGTTTTAAGACTGTGAGAACGTTTTTATAAAGAATGATGCAAACACACACAGACTATCTCTCTCTCTCTATTTCTCTCTCTCTATTTCTCTCTCTCTATTTCTCTCTCTCTATTTCTCTCTCTCTTTCTCTCTCTCTTTCTCTCTCTCTCTCTCTCTATCTATCTATCTATCTATCTATCTACAACTATTAATGTGCAAGAATTCACAAATTTAACATTAACTGCACTAAACTAATACCTTTATCCCTAGCCACATTCCAGGAAACAATTTTTTAAAAAATGAGCATTACATAGCAACTTCAGAGATATTTTCAACCAACTCTGGGTATCTGTTTTTTGATGTTTTGTAGAGCAGTGCAAAAACTAGAGATGGCAGGCATATTGTGAGACAATTTAAGTGGGCTGCTAGGGTTTTGTGAAATATTCATTCTGCAAAGCTCTTATTGGGCTTGAAGTTAATGGTGCGGCATCAAAGACAGCCATAAATTCCATCACTGAAGCTGCAGACAATGTGGTTTGGGATAAAGAAAGCAGAGCGATGGTTTGCTGCTGGTGGGATGCAAACTGTGACTTGATCAACCCTAGCTGGGTCGATTGGGTAAGGAGATCTGATATCGAAAGACCTAAAACCCTCTAATACACAAAAAAGCATCTCTAACGATGCATCCCAGGGTACTTGTGAGATGCACCTTGGACTTAAATGTTAAAATGAAACCTAAATAGTTTTAGAAGTTTTGTGACAAATAGTCGAACTTACTTGAAGCTGGTTGTCAGATTTGACTAATTTTAAACTCTGAATGTCTTCATAGTTGAAATTTTCTGCTCTATATACCTTCTATACTTCATCAGAGTGTCACGAAAGAATTTTGGTAAATATCTCAAATCTTTATATCTTACTTTAGAACTGTATAATTTGCTATGGCTTGAGCAAGATTTTCAACTTTCTCTAATTTCATTTCACCTAGATTGAATTAGCTTCTTGGAAAGTTGGTTTGTTGTTATTGTATTGATTGGTTGAATATTTGCAATAGTTTACTGTGCTCACTTTGTGTATTGTTTAAGTTTACTCATATATGAACTACACAATTATTGAAACTTTTCAGCTATCAAACTTAAATCTTCATCTATCATGAATCATAAAGACTAATTTTGCAGTGAAGCAGTAATATTGTCTTTGTAAATGATTGATCATGCTTTTGCTTTTGTATGAATATTCATAGCAAGAATGGCACCAACATCACATTGCAACATTTTACATATAGGAAAATTAACTAATAATTAAAAACCAATATGCATTAAAGTTATTTACAACAATCTGTGACCATTATCATCATCATCATTCAACATTTTCTTTCCATACTGGCATGGGTTGGATGGTTCCACAGGAACTGGCTAACCAGAAGACTGCACCAAGCTCCAATGTCTGGTTTGGCAAGGTTTCTGTGGCTGAATACCCTTCTTAATGCCAATCACTTTACATATTGTACTGGGTGCTTCTTATGTGACGCTAGCAACAGTAAGGTCATGGAACAAATTGCGAAACAAGACCCCTTGACTGAGTGGGGAGTTGTATTAAGGGATAGAAATGGGTATCTTGCAGTAAAGGAGAAACATGGCTACCTCAGGTGGAGAAAGAGTGATGGGAGAGAGATAGAGGAGAGAAATAATTAGGTGGTGATGTTACGAGGTGTACATCCAAGTTACAAGGTGGTATGTAATGAAGTTAATGGGAAATTGGAGGGGGTGAATGGGTGGGTGAATCCTCAATATTGCAAAAGGAGAATAGGAAATGGGGCACAGGTAGTGGGAGGAGGTATTCATATTATTTAAGCAACTGATTCAATGAAATGCTGTAAGGATATATAGTTATCTTGTTGTTTTTTATTATCTCTGATCAAATAAACTTGTATAATGTGTGGATGTGTAATAGTTATGTAGCCCCAAGTCAGCCCTGTTCAAGCAGCTTTGAGATTTCAATGGTTTGACTGTTCATATTTAGAATGGCACTGTAGGGTAAGTGCAAGAAGTCAGATATGGATAGGTTGAACTTAAAACATGTAAAATATCTGGGCCAGATATGTCGGCTTAAATGCTAAAGGGTTAAACTTCCTGTATTGTTATTTTCATTATTGCTATAATGTGAGAAGTCAGTGCGCTGGCAGAATCGTTAGCAAGCCAGGCAAAATGCTAAGCAGCATTTCATCCATCCTTATGTTCTGGATTCAAATTCCACCGGGGTCAACTTTGCCTTTCGTCCTTTTGGGACCAATAAAATAAGTACTGGTTGAGTACTGGGGTTGATGTAATTGACTTAGCCCCTCCCCAGAATTCCAGGCCTTGTGCCCATAGTAGAATTAATCTTACTGCTATGTGAGATGACATCTAAACCCTAAGCTATAATATACTGCATTGTTATCTTGAAAGGAATCCTACTTTATACTAATCACTAATGAATGAGACCCATTCACTCCCTATGTACCATAGAAATTGCATTCCTTCTAAGTCAGGTGAACAGTCATTGATGTGTCTGTCTGTCTGGCTGGCTGGCTGTCCTAAAGAGAAAATAAGCAAATCGTAAAATAAATATCAAAGACTTAATGAGTCTATTTTTAGATTATGAACTCTGAGTTTGGCAGTTAACCAACGCTTTTAGTGATACAAAATTGTTTAGTCTGGTGAAATAAATTCATTGTGAGGAAATAAATGCAATTACGGAAAATACATTCTATTGGACAATAATAAGTTGATTTACTTCAGCTAAAACGTTGATACCGCTTAATTAATTTTGAGACAGTTTTGGTAGTTAGTTACACAAGAATCAGCAGGAACCTTCTGTCCATTTCTGATAAATACACATACATAATATAACTTATACAATATATATATATACATACAAATATATATATATGGCACATAGTTTTTACACTATACGTATATAAGTTGTGTACTAGTGGTACAATTCACCTGTAATTCAGTTTGGATATGTGATGTTGATAAGCCATGTAAATGGTGAAGCATTGATGTCCATTACTCTTGAATGGGATTTGGGGTGAGTTGTCCTGCCTGTCTATGACTTTAAGGTATTTTAACACCCAGGGTTTTGAGGGTGTATTTTCACCACACCATGCCAAATCACTGCCTACCAGCAAATACACAAGACATGGGGGATTAAGTATGTGTGGTTGATAATATATATATTAATGTCCATTTTCTATGTTGGCATGGGTTGGATGGTTTGACCGGAGCTGGTAAAGCCAGATGTTACACGAGGCTCCATTATCTGTTCTGGTATGATTTCTATGACTGGATGCCCTTCCTAACACCAACCACTCCACATAGTGTTCTGAGTGCTTTTTACTTAGCACCAGCTCTGGCATCAATGCTGCAGTGGCAGACAGGATATATATATATATATCTTGGTTTATTAATATTCAAAAGAAAATTTAGAAAATGGATATTACTATCCCTTAATGAGGCTATTTTAACCTTTAATTGAATGTATATATATATATATTTATAATCCATATTAAATTAAGAGAAGAAAATGGAGAGTTAGTGGTTAATATTTATTTATTAATACATTATAATCATTTCTTCCTATAGCTGTTTCCATTTGTACTCATTGAATAAATTACAGATATTGCCTTAAATTTGCATTTATAAGTTATGAGCAAAATATCATCAAGAAAAAGTTAGAAATTGAAAAACAAGTTTTTATGCCATTTATTCCTTGATATATATATATATATTCATACATATACATGCACACATAGTATATACTGATATATATATATACGCATACATGCATTAATATGCATATACATATGTATTTTATTTTTTATGGTGTCCGGTCAATTCGTCGACTGCAATTGATCTCCAGTCAATTCGCCGTTGATCAATTCTTCCTCTGGTCAATTTAAGGTTGTGTGCAATTGCTTTTAGAAAAATAATTTTTTTCGCTTGGATCATATTCTTCCATGACATTTTTTATACACAGGTTCATATCTCTGTATTTTTACTTATGGCTTGGTTCTTCTTGCATAAACTTCTGCAAACCTTTCCTCACATTTACTCAAATTAATAAAATTTGGATGACTAATATTCACTCTCCTGTGGTAGGTTTCAAAACTATTTGTAGTAGGAGCAATCCTTGTCATACACTGATCCCAAACATTCCATATAGGTAATAGAAACGGAGGTTCAAGGCTTCACCTCCTCTGTCCTCTTCTTCTAGGTCAGTGGTTCCCAACCTTTTCACTGTGGTTTCAAACCCTTTTATTTAAATGAGTTTTCCCATGGACCCCTTTTAATATGCTTATCCTTATATACATATATGAAATTTTGAATTTAGTTCACGGACCCCCAGTACTACCTTTACAAACCACTAGGGGTCTATGAACCCAGTTTAGGAACCACAGCTCTAGGTGGTCCTATATAATTATTTTTAAAATATATTTTTTTATTCGTTGTTAATACGTTTATTCATACACTGTTACGAAAATTTAACCTTTTTTAAGATACTTTCAAGCCTTCGCCATAACTGATTTATCTTCCTATCTCTCTCTCTCTACAATATTTAACCGCAGGCTGCCTCAAGCCGTAATCCCATCTTTTTCCCATCTTTCAGTCATTGGCGGTCTTCTTTTTCCTCCTCTTCTTCTTCATATGCTAAAACTTGAAAACCGCCATTACTATTACTATTACGATTCTGCAATTTAAATTCCCAGTTCAACTACTTTCTTCTTCAATTTCAACTCCCGCTCGATGACCGCAGCAAGTTCTTAAAAAATTTATCTTACTATATTTTTTTATTCGTTGTTAATACGTTTATTCATACACTGTACGAAAATTTAACCTTTTTTAAGATACTTTCAAGCCTTCGCCATAACTTGATTTATCTTCCTATCTCTCTCTCTACAATATTTAACCGCAGGCTGCCTCAAGCCGTAATCCCATCTTTTTCCCATCTTTCAGTCATTGCGGTGCGCCCGCCCCCCCACCCCCACCACCAATACCGTTGAACACTGTTCTCACCCCCACCACCAATACCGTTGAACACTGTTCTCACCCCCACCACCAATACCGTTGAACACTGTTCTCACCCCCCCCACCACAATACCAGTATACCCCGTTCTCTCTATCTACACCGGATACACCTTACTATCATCTACACTGGGTACGCCTACTCCTCCTCCTCCTCCCACTACCACTTCTCCTCATATGCTTAAGACAAGCTGCTAGCGCCATAGCTCATCAACTGCCCACCGATCTTACGCTTCCTCCTGACACTGCCTCAATCCGACCATCCCCTTTTAGTACCCTCCGCCTCGTCACCTACCCATTCTAAGTACCCCACTACCCATTCTAAGTACCCCCTACCCATTCTAAATACCCCGGATCCCCAAAGTACCCCGGATCCCCAAAATACCCCAGTCCCCAAAGTACCAACCGGACTCGTGCCCCCGTGCCGCTGACACGTTAAAATGCTCGAATCCGATCGTGACGATGCCGGACCCTCCGGCCCCTGTGCAGGTGGCACGTAAAAAGCACCCAATCCACTCACGGAGTGGTTGGCGTTAGGAAGGGCATCCGCCGTAGAAACTCTGCCAGATTCAGACTGGAGCCTGGAGCGGCCCCTGGCTTCCCAGACCCGGTCAAACCGTCCAACCCGTGCTAGCGCGGAAAGCGGACGTTAAACGATGATGATGATGATGATGATGATACAATTGACTGTGGAATAGCATCATCATCTACAAGTTGTTCATATCTATCTACATCATCATCAATTAGCAGGAAGGCGAGGGCAAAAAAATACTGCATTTTTAGACTATAACTGTCATCTTCGTGATATCTGGATTTTAGTCCTTCTTGTACATGCTTGTACACATTTTGTCCTAAATGAAACAAGCAGCATGCCAAATTCAATTGTGGAGCATTAAAATTATCAATTTGATATAACTGAAAATATACTAGAGCAGCACTTGAATGTTCCATCTGCCACCCAGTTCTTGTGCTGTTTTAACTGTCAAAGTCCTTCATCACTTGCAAATATTTGTATTCATTTTGAATCTTCCATCCCACTGTCATACTGTAAAAACGTTTCATCATTGTCAAGGTAGGAGTATTCACTTGGAATGGAAAACCCAACATTTGTAACTGGGGTGGCAAGATAGTTGGGATCAGCTTGCCTCCAACGTCTAATATTCCTATGAAGCTATGCAAACGGAGCTATTTGGGACAATGTACTGTCATTTAAATTCTGAACTTCGCTAGCGATAATTGAGCAAGGGGCATCACAAGATGAAATAAACTTTACTTTAATATTTGAAACTATTATTCTTGCATTTACCTCTGCAGCAGTTGAAGTGTGATTATGGATCCCAATCTTCTTAAAGTCTTTATAATTTTCATCTGTTTGAAGTCTCATCTTGCACACACGATTTTCGCATCTCCAGTATATCTTCAGTCCATTTGCATTCTGCTAATTTTTTGTGTATATGTATAATTTTCTTGATCGACCACTTTGATTTTTATTTTCTCTGAAGTTATGATCTTGCAGATAGTCATGTTGATGGGTAAGCGTACTGAATATATTTAATTCGATTTGCTTGAAAATGTTTGTAAACTGTTCAGTGCAGATACTTGAGAAAGTGAGAGAGAGAGGGTGGCAGGTGTTAAAGTAAGGAAAAATATATCTAAAACTGTCCAATGACAATTTTAATTCTAAAGTGATTGTTCCAAACTTTTTCCTCGAAAATCACATTTAAGAATATTTTGGAACAAATTGGTCAGTGACGAATTGACCTGGAGATGAATTGAACAATGACAAGTTGAGTGGGGACAAATTAACCAATGACAAAATAACTGGGGACGAATTGTCGTAGCACCTTTTTTACATACATATGTGTGTATATGTGTGTGTGTATGTGTGAAGAAAAGATTCCAGGTTTTTCTTGGTCAATAGGTTCATAAGGCTGGTTTCCAGATTTTGTGACATATGTATATATGTGTGTGTGTGTCAGTAATGTCTAGAATCGAAGGGCCTTAGAGTCAATCTAGCAAATACCAAAGTCATAATAAGTAGGAAGGCAGACAAATTACATTCCTTCAGGTAGATGGCCCTGCTCGATCTGTAGACAAGGCATTGCTAGAAACTCCATAAGATGTACCCAGCATAAGTTATGGACACATAAGAGGTGCAGCAATATCAAAGGAAGGCTAACTGGGAAGATAGTTTTTGTGTGTGGCAAATGCTCGGGGGCAATAAACACTGAAAATTTACATAAAACAGCTTCCGTCACATACCAGGAGGAAAAACTAGAAGTAGTTGGTAGCTTCCATTACCTAGGTGGCCAAGTCAGTAGCAGGGGTAACTGCTCTGAGAGTGTAACTGCTAGATTAAGAATAACCTGAGCAAAGTTTAGAGAGCTCCTACCTCTGCTGGTGACAAAGGGCCTCTCACTCCGTGTAAAAGGTAGACTGTATGATGCATGTGTGCAAACAGCCATGCTACATGGTAGTGAAACATGGGCCATGACTGCTGAGGGTATGTGTAAGCTTGCAAGGGATGAAGCTAGTATGCTCTACTGGATGTGTAATGTCAATGTGCATACACGACAGTGTGTAAGCACCCAAGCATCAGATGTGGTGTGCAAGAGAAATGAGTGCACTGGTATGGTCATGTGTTGCGTATGGATGAGGACAGCTGTGTGAAATAGTATCACACCCTAGAAGTAGAGGGAACCTGTGGAAGTGGTAGGCTCAGGAAGACCTGCGGTGAGGTGGTGAAGCATGACCTTCAAACATTGGGCCTCATGGAGGCGATGACAAGTGACTGAGACCTTTGGAGATATGCTGTGTTTAAGAAGACCCCGTGAGCCAAGTGAGACCATAACCATGGCCTATGCCAGTGCAGCATAAAGGCCCATTTAAGAGTACCCTTCAATCATTGGGCAATAAACTGCACTTGTGAAGACCTGTTGAGTCAAGTGAAGTCATTGTCAGGACCAATGACAGTACCACCTGAATGGCACCCGTACCGGTGGGACATAAAAAGCACCATTCTAGTGTGGTCGATCCCAGTGCTACCTGACTGGTCCCATGCCAGTGGCACATAAAATGCACTATTTGAGTATGGTCATTGCCAATACACCTGACTTGCTCCCATGCCTGTGGCACATAAAAAGTACCATTCAAGCATGGTCGATGCCAGTACTGCCTAACTGGCCCTCGTGCCAGTGGCACTTAAAAAGCACCCACTACAGTCTTGGAGTGGTTGGCATTAGGAAGGGCATCCAGCTGTAGAAACATTGCCAGATCAGACTTGCCAGCCCTCAGTCAAACCATCCAACCCATGCCAGTATGGAAAGCAGACGTTAAACGGCCGCCCCGTCTGGCCTCCGTGCCGGTGGCACGTAAAAGCACCATCCGTTCGTGTCCGCTGCCAGCCTCACCTGGCCCCCGTGCCGGTGGCATGTAAAAGCACCATCCGTTCGTGTCCGTTGCCAGCCTCGCCTGGCCCCCGTGCCGGTGGCACGTAAAAGCACCATCCGTTCGTGGCCGTTTGCCAGCTCTGTCTGGCACCTGTGCGGGTGGCACGTAAAAAGCACCCACTACACTCACAGAGTGGTTGGCGTTAGGAAGGGCATCCAGCCATAGAAACACTGCCAGATCTGACTGGGCCTGATGAAGCCTTCCGGCTTCACAGACCCCAGTTGAACCATCCAACCCATGCTAGCATGGAAAACGGACGCTAAATGATGATGATATATATATATATATATATATATAATATATATATATATATATATTATATATATATATATACACATACATACATACATACATAAACACATACATTAGGGTTTTCCTGAAAGTAATGCAACATAATTGTACATCATAAGCAAGTAATGTATCTGAACGTAAGTGAGAGTTGATGACAGAACATGTATGCTCTGCTACATACATGATAAAGTCAATAATGAGGTAATCCAGTTGACCAAACTTGAATACACATCATTGAAGCCAACAGAGATCCATTTACTACACACAGATACACACATATATATGTATGTATGTATATTTATCAAAGCATATAGTATTAGAGATTAATTTCAGCTGATCTTACCTATTAGTTTCACTTCAGGTATTAGATTACAAGACAGTTGTTTAGATACACATGCTCTTCAGAAATGGCATATATGGTAAAAAAAATTGCCATACATAGCATTCCTAAAAATAATTGCCATACGTAACATCTCTGAAGAGTACATGAATGTAGATAACTGTCCTGTTATCTAATACTGAGTATGAAACCAATAAGTAAGATTGGTTGAAATGGATCTACATTGCTGTAAACTTTGATTGATGTATACCTACTCCACTGGTCAATATACAAGTTCCTGTTTCTTCAGACTTATGAATTCTTAGATGACTCTATATGTGTTTCTCTCCCTAACATTTTTTACTGTCTTTTGAGTCATGAGTTTAAGAAAGACAGGAAGTTGATATAAAGAAGTATTGGCTACTAGAAGAAACACAGAAATCTCTAGAAAGGAGGTAGTGGTAGAAGGAAGAAATGCAGAAAGTTGTGAAGGAGGGGTATAAACGAAGTAAAGAAACATTCTAAAATATGTTTTATGTCATATCAAACTCTTTTTCCTGCTTCAATCTCTGTTTAATCTTCCTTCACCTCATCTCTTTCTCTCCCACCCTCACCCTCACTTTCCATTCCATGCTTTCTCTCTCTTTCTGGAATAGAGATAGATAGAGAATGGAATATATCAGGAGAGAGGTGGAGTAATGATGATGATGATGCTGATGATGGCAATGATTATGATGATAATATGAAAGCTGAATAAAGCACTCATTGACTTAAATAGTTCATTTGCAAAACCCTTAAGTGACCTGCTAATGTAATTTACTGCTAATGTAATTAACAGTGGCTTCAATTTCAGAAAGATTGTGTCTTGGATTTCACCTCAAATGAGGATTACAGTGCATTTAAAATCAGAAGAGCTGAGTTCTCGAAGATCTATTTCATTTCAAGAATGATGGTGCTAACACTGTTAGTGTTCTTTTGATTTAAGTTTAAGCAGATTTATTAAAATAATATTGTGTGTTGAAAGATTACAAAAAAGTAATCAAAAGATCAACATGGCGCAAGAGTGGCTGTGTGGTAAGTAGCTTGCTAACCAACCACATGGTTCCGGGTTCAGTCCCACTGCGTGGCATCTTGGGCAAGTGTCTTCTGTTATAGCCCTGGGCCGACCAATGCCTTGTGAGTGAATTTGGTAGACGGAAACTGAAAGAAGCCTGTCGTATATATGTATATGTATATATATGTATGTGTGTGTTTGTGTGTCTGTGTTTGGTCCCCCCTAGCATTGCTTGACAACCGATGCTGGTGTGTTTACGTCCCCGTCACTTAGCGGTTCGGCAAAAGGGACTGATAGAATAAGTACTGGGCTTACAAAGAATAAGTCCCGGGGTCGATTTGCTTGACTAAAGGCGGTGCTCCAGCATGGCCGCAGTCAAATGACTGAAACAAGTAAAAGAGTAAAGAGTAAAAGAGTATGATTTCATTTCTTGGATATTCCGTGAGAAGCAAAAGTAAGTCCAGGCTCCTAAAAGAGAAAAGGATTTTCTGTGATATTAGTATGTTGATGACCACTATTAAATAGCTGCAGGGACGGTATCCTACATATCAGGCATTGATCTGGCGCAGTGGGAAGATAAGGTGATGTTAACAAAATTATTTCAGTTGGATAGAAATATCATGCCCTATAAGGACGACAATCCAAAGTTATTTGTTAATATCAGGGCTCAATTCATTCAACATCCAAGTTGAATCATCAATCAAGCATCACCCTGCATGCATGATAGAAAAATCATCCAAGGATAGCAGAGTACTTTTCTCTAGGAAACTCAGATCAGCAAAGTTGGATGCTTTCTTTAACCCTTTTGATACCAACCCACCTGAAACTGTCTCTGGCTCTGTAGTACAAATGTCTTGTTTTAAAAAGTTCTGAATTAAAATCTTCCATCAAACCTTAGTCACAATTTATGTTCTAACACTAGCTTAATGATAATTAAGTTTTACTAAATTCTTTATCATCATCATCATCATTGTTTAACGTCCACTTTCCATGCTGGCATGGGTTGGACAGTTTAAGTGAGGACTGGTGAGCCAGAGGCTGCACCAGGTTCAATCTGATCTGGCAAAGTTTCTACAGCTGGATGCCCTTCCTAATGCCAGCCACTCCGAGAGTGTAGTGGGTGCTTTTTACATGCCACCGGCATGAGGGCCAGTCAGGTGGTTCCGGCAATCACCACGCTCAAAAGGTGTTTTTATATGCCACCGGCACATGTGCTAGTATGGCAACACTGGCAATGATCACACTCGAATGGTGCTTTTCACATGTCACTAGCATGGGAGCCAATCCATGGCCCTGGCAACGATCATGCTCGGATATGCTTCTATATTTAAAATTAATTGAAAGAAACACAGAGCATCTCAACAGAAATATAGTAACAAAAAAGTAAGTGCAGTCACAATTTGAAGACAGGGGTAAGACAACAATGCTAACAATTAAAAGAAAGGTGCTGACTTTTGACAGGCATTAAATAGGCTATGTAGCAAATAATAGCATAAACTTTTATAAATCTCACTGTAACGCAGCTCTGTCAGGGCAACAATATTTATTACAAAGTATGTCAATGAGGGCTGTGACATGGCCACTTTTGCAGCTGACAAGGCAATCGATGATGGTGGCATGGGTTCATTCAGACAGTCCAATATTACTCTAGCAATTTGATGATCTACAACAGTGGTTCTCAACCAGGGTCCATATTACATTTTGTGGGTTCTACACAAGCAAAATAGTAAGTTGGGGACCCACAGTAATATATTAAGGGCCCATAAAAAAAGTTTTGAGATTTAGATGTATTTATTGTAAGAAACAGCTAAGTTTCTTTTTCTAATGTTTTACAGAGTTCAACCTACAAAAGTGAATGTGTGAATAACAAATAAGAATTTTGAAAAAACACTAGTTTTTAAACATCAAATAGCTTTGGGGATCCACCAGAACAGAATGAAAATGAAAGGGGTCTATAGATAAAAAAAAAATGGTTTAGATCCACTAATCCAGAGGATCTTTAGATTTGACATTCACTAAATCATCCAACTGCAATGAACCCTGTAAGAAGATACAAAAGCCTCAAGGCAAGTGATGTTGGTAGACATGTTTACCTTGTCTACTTTTCAAGTTCCACACTGATTATACTTATCCAGTCATGCATTTGGAATCTCACCTTTCATCACCTAACATAAAACTACCAATCTCCTTCTACTCTAATTCTATTCAGCTGATGGGGACCTTAGATTGCCAGGCTACATGGCAACCTCACTAGTGCTGGTGCATTGAAAAAGCATCCAATAGAATCTATGAAGTGGTTGGCATTAGAAAGAGATCCAGTGTTAGCAACCATACCAAAGAGACACTAGAGTACAACGCTGTCCTCTGACCTGTCAGATCTGGTGAAAATATCAAAAACAAGCCACAATGGGTGACAGATGTTAAAAGATGATGATCATGTGTGTAAATATGTATATGTGTGTGTGTATATATATATATATGTGTGCGGGTGGATGTGTTTGTACAATGGGTTTCTAGCTCTTCTCCCAATTTCAGTAGCAAAACTTTGGTCAGCTTGCAACTACAGTTGAAGACATTTATCCAAGGTGCTGCGAAATGGGTGAGAACACAAAACCACATGGCTGGTAAGCAAACTTCTTAGCCATACATAAATGTGTGTGTATGTATATATATATATATATATATTATATATATATATATATATATGTACATATATATATATATATATATATATATATATGTACATATATATATTTATGTGTGTGAGTGTGTGTATCCTGGATTTTAGAATAGGAAAATGTATCCCTATATCTCATAAAAGGCAACTGAAAGTGTTGGCAGAAGGGCATCTAGTCACTCAAATATAACCTTAAAATGTCTCACTCAGGCAATGTACACATGAAAAGATGAACATAAAAACTATAATAATAATATACATCCCCCCTCTCTCTCTCTCTCTCTCTCTCTCTCTCTCTCTCTTTCTATCTATCTATCTATCTCACTATACCGTTTGATATCACGTTTCCATGCTTACATGAGTCAGATGGAATTTGTTGAAGCATACTTTCTACAGGGTGGATGCCCTTCCTGTCACCAATGCTGACCTGTTTCCAAGCACAACATCATGTGATCACATGGCATGAGTACACACACACACACACTCAACTTATATACATTAGGATTCTTTCAGTTTCCTTCTAACAAACTCACTCAGAAAGCTTTGAGTGCCTGGGGCTATATTAGAAGGTACTTACCTAATGTTCAACATAGTAGGGCTGAACCCAAGACTGCATGGTTTAGAAGCAGGCTCCTTAACTACACTCTCGTGCCTATACACACACACACATGTAACTCTCTCTATCAAATCAGTTTATTTGTCAAATATAATTATACATTAGCACACATACACACATTATATATATATATATATATACATATTTATGTATATATGTATGTATATATATGTATGTATATATATGTACATATATATATGTATGTACATATTTATATCTATATATATATGCATGTATATGTATATATGTATGTACATATTTATATCTGTATATATGTGTGTATATGTATATATATATATATGTATATATATATATATATATGTATATGTATGTATGTATATATGTATATATATGTATGTTTGTATATATATATATATATGTATGTTTGTATATATATATATATGTGTGTGTGCATACATATATATATATGTATGTTTGTATATATATATATGTGTGTGTGTGTATACATATATATGTATGCATGTATGTATATATATGTGTGTGTGTGTATATGTGTAATTATCTATAAGTCTTGTGCTGTTTAAAAATAAATAAGTTAAAATTATTATTTTGTTAGGTTTATTCCATGCATTAAGTCTGCAAGTTATTATTTGATTTCTGTCCATTTGTCATCTCTCTCTCTCTCTCTCTCTCTCTCTCTCTCTCTCCTTCCTCACCACTTCTCTCTCCCTCTGTTTTCCATTTCCTCTCTCTCACTCTCTTATTCAATTTTAAATAACTGCATCTTATGTGAAAATGGAACTTGTGTTTCACCAATTATTTAACTGCTACACAAGCATATATTCACCAACTTTCAACCCCCAAACCTGCACTTAACTATAAAAAGATTGCATTTATTACTTGCTGTCCTTCACTGACAAAATTAGCTAACTACCCACCCAATATTTACTTTCTCACTTATGCTTCTCTGCTGGCTGTGTGTCTTTTTTTATTTTTCCTTCTCCTTTTTCAAACTTGAAACAGAAAACGTCATTCCACTCTGTTGACATCTTTGCTTGTGAAATGCCCCTCAAGGAATGTTCTGCGTGAACATATATGCATGTGCCTGCACATGCATGATCGTCTATACATGTGTTGTACGCACATGTGTCTGTGTGTGATCAGCTCAAATGGAAGGATGTCCTAATGCTCTGGATGGTTGATAGCTCATTGGTTTCAGCAGAGTGGAAAAATCTCTTTCCTCTTCCACTGCTGTCTCCGTCCTTCCCAGCTTCCTTGACTCTCTCTCTCTCTCTCTCTCTCTCTCTCTCTCTCTCTTCCACTAAAAGTCAGTGCATTCTTCCTTGAAAGCATTCACCTACTTCCTAAGCCTTGCTAACATGCTATGGAATATGTTTCTACCCTGTTTGATTCCAGTGTGACTCACATGGCGGCAAACTTATTGCTATTTATTTCATTTGTTTCGTATTTTACCTTGTCTATTTACACTCATGCACACCTTCTGTTCTTTCTTTCTTTCTTTCTTCTCTTTAGGTTCTCTTTTTTGTTTTCACCTTCATTGCTATTGACGTGGCTTCTACTTGTTCACAGAATTCATCAATTTTATCATTATTATTATTATGATTATTATTATTATTATTATTATTATTATTGTGATCATCATCATTGTTACAACTATCACCACCACCACCACCACTGTACTACTACTACTACCATCAACATTAGCAATTTCTCCATCATTAAAAACCCACCTTCACCACCAGGATTCTCATCATCATTATAATCACTATCATCATTATCATCATCATAATTATCATCACCATTAGCCTACCACCACCACCACCACCCTCATCACCATCATCATCTCTATGTTTCCCTCAAACTCTGTCTTCTCTTTCAACACCAAAATCCCTTCCTTCCACCTAATGTCACATATTTTTGCTTTTCTCTCATTGTTTTGTATTATTATTTTTAAAATTCTTATGCTGTGTCATTCTTTACATTATATATATATATATATATATATATATATATATATATATACATACATACATACATACATACATACATACATACATACATTCGTACATATATAATATATATATATATATACACATACATTCGTACATATATATATATATATATATATATATATATATATATATATACACATACATACATACATACGTACATATATATATATATATATATATATATACACACACACACACACACGTACATAGATACATATATACATCACTGTGTTGTCATTTTACTCTCTCGCTTGCATTATTTGGCCCATTATTCTCTGATTTCTTGCTTGTAGTTCTCCCGTGCAACATTTCTTTCAGCTTATTTTGCGTTCTTTCACCACGTCCCCAATCTTGCTTTTTATCTCATGTCTTTTTTCTCATTTTGCTTTATTGTCTTATACACTTTTTCTTCTTTCCGCTTTTGTTTCTCATCGTCTCTTCCTTCTCATCTTTCTGTCTGTTTATCCATCTATCCATTTGTCTCTCCCTCTCTCTCTCTATCTATCAATCTATGTATCTATCTGACTGTCTTTATGTCCATCTATGTATTTGTCAGCTATCTAGTCTCCAATTGTCTATCTGCCTATCTGTCTGACTATCAATCTATCTGTCTGCCTGTCTATTTTACTGCTTATCTATCTATCTACCTGTCTGCTTTTTGTCTGCCTGTCTGCACAGCCATCTGTCTCTTTGTGTCTTTCTTTCATTTCTTTCTTTCCTTCCTTCTGGCCTTCCTTACTTTGCTCTGTCCTTTTATTTTCAGTATTGGTCATCTTTTCATGCATTTCTTCTTTAGTTAGCATTCCAGTCCTCTCTCTGAGATTTCCCTAATTAACTAAGACTTTCTATTTAACAAAAACCTTAAATTAATTAAGAAAAATGAAGAATTAATTTCAAAAGATTGTTTTACATACTTATACAAAAATAACACCATCATTGGCCACCAGTGTAATATCTCTAGATATGTTTCAGTGTTGTTGGACCTTGTCAGCAAGGTGTAGCTTGATCTAGTCCACTTGATCAGCTGACAATTATTTTACATAGAAAAATTGAGTTACAAAGATAGTAGTAGTAATTTGTGTAATTAACAAAAAAAGTAAAGGATTTAAATGAAATAACTCAAATGACTAATAGCTTGAATTTAGTTAAATGATCTAAGAGGTGATGCCCTAAATCAGCGCTACTCAACGTGGTGGTCCGTGGACCAGTGGTGGTCTGTGATCCATATGTTGCCGGTACATGGCAAGTTTCCAGAAAAGAAAGAAACATTATAAAATGCTTATGTAATATTGTATTATTTGTTTACAAAATAAATATAGATAAAAAAAAAATTCTGAACTTTTACTATATTCATTATATATTGTTTCTGGTATAAATTAATATTACTAAGAAATATTTCTGGTCCTTGGCATATTGGAAAAAAGAAACTGCTGGTACATCACATCAGATAGTTTGAAAAGCACTGCCCTAAATGACACACAAAATATTCTCAATTAAAAATTTCCTTTCTTAGTTGGAGATAAGAAATAAAGGACTGGCTGGTAATAATTGGCATCTTTCAAGAACTGGAAGATATTTTCAGGAAATTAAGAATTAATTTTACAAAATTATTTTCCTGTTTAAATTCTTTTAGTTGCTTCCGAGATTTGCTGGGGCACCACCTCAGCGGTTTTAGTCAAACAACTCAACTCCTGTTGTCAAGTGGTAGTGGTGGTGGCGATGAGAGGGACAAACTTAGCCACACACAGACACACTCATATATGGTGTGACAGAACTAACCATTGATGTGTATATATACAAATTTGTTATCAATTCAAATATGCTTGAGACATTTTTTAACCATAAGAAAGCCATTCTCTGTATTTTGTCATGGAGAAAATTTCTTGCAGTATACAAATAAGTGTTAATGCACTGAATTACTCCATAGCATCCAATAACCAGACTGTTGAATGCATGCATGTCTGAGTAGTTATCTCCTCTTCAGCAGCAGAGATTGGAAAGGCAGATGCTACAAACTTACAAGAGAGATAGGTCCCTCTTATGATATTCCCATTATTGTCCAAAGACTGATTGTACTATTCACCTTAAATAAGATATGAGGTGACAGTGCAGTGATGTGTGTATTTAATAATGACAGGAATATTATAAATGCATTGATAGGTAAATATATATATATACACACACATACACATTTATTGATATACTACAGGCTTCTTTCAGTTCTTGTCTACTAATTCCACTTACAAGGCTCTAGTCAGACCCAGATTATAGTAGAAGACACTTACCCAAGGTGGAACTGAACCAAAGATCACTTTAGCTGTGTGGTTATGAAGCAAGCTTCTTAACCACACAGCTAGTGTGGGTAAAGAGATAGTTAGAGATATATAGTTTTATTGCACATTGTAAGTGAAGTATTGTAAAACTCTTAAAATTATTTCCCTTTTTCAGTGATGAGCTCCAATACAACTGAAACAAGCCTATCAGCTGTCGTCTTAAGACCTAAAAGTGATCTGATTTTCCTCTATGTTTGTAAATCATTTATGTGAAATTAAATCTAAATTTCTTTTAGATTACTTCAATAACAATTGCCACTAGGTTTTTGTTTTCTTTCTCTGTGGGAGTTTTGATTGAGAATATTTTGCATACATCATTCAGTAGATCATGCCTTAACTTGTGTTTAATTCATCAGCTATTCCTACTTTTTTTGCTATCTTTCTTCTTTGGTTTCTTATCCACTTCCTTTTTTTTCTCTCTCTCTCTTTCCCCCTCTCTCCCTTTCTCCCCTCTCCCCCTAGTTCTTCAGTTTTTTTATGTGTCTTCCCTTCTATCTTATGTGCTTCTCCAGCTCTCCATTCCTCTTTAAAACTTAATTTTTCTCTCAAATACCTTTCTCTCTAAACAATCTATTATCCTCTCATTCTCTCTAGTTCTCTTTCTTTCTCCTCTCTTTCTCTCTCTCCCTCTCTCTCTTCCACTAGGTTTCATTTTCCTTCTTTTTTTTTTAGTATATTCTGTCTTTGTCTTCTTTCCTTTCACTTCATTTCCATACCTTGTTCTCATCAGCCTTATTTGTTTATATTTCCTGTACCTTCCATAAGTTTTATACCCCCTCTCTCTCTCTCTTTCTCTCCATTTCTCCTTCTTTTCTGTCCCTTTCTTTTACCCTCCCTCATTTATCATATCTCTCTCTCTCCATTTAGTCACTCATTATATCATTTCCCATCACTATTTCTTACTTTCATCCTCCCTCTTACTCTCCTCCAAAAATTTTTGCATTCTCTCTTTCCCTTTTCTTCCCTTACCCCTTTACTATAGATGCTCTCTCCTCTTCTATTACTCTTACTCACTTTCATCCACACTCTCTCTCACACTTCTACATCCATTCAATTTTTTTAACTACTCTCTCAGTCTTTTCACTTCACTCCATTTTTTCCTACCAACTTATACTCCACTTACTTTTATTCTTTTACTTGTTTCAATCATTTGACTGCGGCCATGCTGGAGAAACACCTTGCAGTATTTTTGTCGAACAGTTCAACCTCAGGACTTATTTTTAAGCCTACTACTTATTCTATCGGTCTCTCTTGCTGAACCGATGAATTACGGGTACATAAACACACCGAGACTGGTTGTTAAGCGGTGATGGGGGGGGGGGGACAAACACACACACACACACACACACATACACATGCACACACATATATATATATTTATATATACATACATATGATGGACTTCTTTATATATATATATATATATATATATATATATATATATACATAAGACAGACTCTTTTCAATTTCCATCTACCAAATTCACTCACAAAGCTTTGGTCAATCTGAGGCTATAGCAGAAGACACTTTCCCAAGGTGCCATGCTGTGGGACTGAACCCAGAATTATGTAGTTGAAAAGCAAGCTTCTCACCACACAGCCACACCTGTGCCTATTAACATTTCTGTTTGTTTCTCCCTTTTTTTCCTACATCAATTTCTTTCTATCTTTCTTGTTTTTTCTTATCCCTCATTTAAACAGAAATTTCTCATTGTTTACACCTGTCTCCTCTTTTTCATACCTATGTACCTATCTACTTACATACCTAGACAAATACAGGTATGTCAAGTATCTTTCATCTGTTATTCTTTTACTTGTTTCACTCATTAGACTGCTATCATGCTGGGGCACTGCCTTGAAGTATTCTTACTTACTTTTTAAAGCCTAGTACTCTTTCAATCAGTCTCTTTTGCTGAACTGCTAACTTACAGGCACAATATATGGATTTATATAATCCTGTGGTGATCACAAAAGAGCTCCTATGGTGGACCAGGCTACAAACCACATAGTAAACTAATATGTAGGAGTGTAATGTAGAGTCCTATGCAGCTGAAATTCAGTAAATCCAATCAGCTATTGAACTAGATATATTCATCTCATGCCTTTTGAATTTCTTTATATTCTATATATATGTATATATGTATATATACATATGAGTGAGATCGTTGCCAGAGCAACAAGCTGGCCTTCGTGCCGATGGCACATTAAGCACACCATTCAAGCATGATCGTTACCGTGTCGCCTTACTAGCACTTGTGCTGGTGGCATGTGAAATATTCAAGCGAGGTCGTCCCAGTGCCGCTGGGTGTGGTCGTTGCCAGTACCACCAAACTGGCCCTCGTGCCAGTGGCACATAAAAGCACCCACTACACTCTCGGAGTAGTTGGCGTTAGGAAAGGCATCCAGCTGTAGAAACTCTGCCAGATCAGACTGGAGTCTCGTTCACCAGACCTCAGTCAAATCATCTAACACATGTTAGCATGGAAAGCGGACGTTAAATGATGATGATGATACATATTATTTATTTAAAGGACACAATGCATGTTTTTAAGTGCTACTAATACTTTCAGTCATTTTATTGATCTTTCTATCATCGAACAGTACATTATATATATATATATATATATATATATTTGTGTATTAAAGCTACCATTGGTTTCATGTTAAGATAAACATCTTAATATCTGAGCAATTTTTCAAGCCGATCACATGGAGGAATAGTGTTTGACTCCAGCAGTACATATTCTAATATTGGAACGATGCAGAGACAATTAGCATGGCCCCTGTGCAAGGATGACATGCAAATTTGTGAAGTGGTCCTTATTTTTCCATAGTTGTAGGAGTGGCTGTGTGGTAAGTAGCTTGCCAGGCTCAGTCCCACTGCATGGCACCTTGGGCAAGTGTAGCCTCAGGCCAACCAAAGCCTTGTGAGTGGATTTGGTAGACGGAAACTGAAAGAAGCCCATTGTGTGTGTATATATATATATATATATATATATATATATATATATATATATATATATATATATGTGTGTGTGTGTGTGTGTATGTATGTATGTGTGTGTGCGTGCGTGTGTGTGTGTATGTATGTGTCTGTGTTTGTACCCCAACATTGCTTGACAACCAATGCTGTGTTTATGTCCCAGTAGCTTAGTGGTTTGGCAAAAGAGACCAATAGAATAAGTACTAGGTTTACAAAGAATAAGTCCTGGAGTGAGGTCAATTTGTGTGACTAAAAGTGGTGCTCCAGCATGGCTGCAGTCAAATGACTGAAACAAGTAAAAGAATAAAAGAATTCAAAATGGTGATGAACACTATTCCTCCATGTGATTGGCTTGAAAAATTGTTAAGATATCAAGATGTTTTTCTTAACATGAAACCAATGGTATCCTCAATACACAAATACAGAAATTTTATCCACCAAAGCAGTATTGAGCACTCATTCTCATTGTTCAAAATTCACACACACACACACATATATATATATATATATATATACACACACACAGAGCTTCTTTCTATTTCCCTCTACCAAATCCAATAACAAGGCTTTGGTCAGCCCAGAGTGCCACATAGTGGGACTGAACTCCAAACCATATGGTTAGGAAGCAAGCTTCTTACCACACAGCCATGCCTGCACAGTATACATTCTTGATTTACTGAAATTATCTCCACATCTAGAGAATTCATCATAATTACCAAACGACAAATAAGAAGAAGTGGAAATCCCAAGAATCAAAGATTCCCCACAATTTTATAATTTTTTTTGTTTTGTTTTGTTGCTCATGCAGATTTCCATGACTCTCTTTTGCTATCTAATTCCATTATCATGAATTCAAATTGGGGGCTTGAGTCATAATGATCATTCATCATTCGTTGAAGCAGATTTTTGTTTATGATAAGATGACCTTCCTGTCACCAACCTTTGCTGGTTTCCAATGTAATATTTTTCCATAGTCAGATGGTTTTTTTCCTTTTTTTGTTTGTTTTTATTCTTCTTCACCTTTCGTTTTTTGTGTCTTTGTAATTCTGCTTATGATCTTGTCTTTCAGTAGAATGGAGAACTCACAATATCTTCCAACAACTGTTCCAACAATGAAAAGTGATGATGACTTTGAAAATCAAAATTCAAATTTTTCTACCTCAAGCTCTTCAGGCAGTAAATTCTCAGCTCTAACAGACCCCAATAAAAATGGTACAGTTCTCATTGAACAATTGCAGAAGAAAGTGGAATTACTCGACCAAAAGTTATTTGATATTCAAAATTTAACTTTATTAAAGGTTTGTTCATTAATTAATAACTTTATTGTTTTGAAGATATAAATAAACTTGACCTTTTACCATTCAAATTACTCTGTCAAATCCATCCATCCATCTGTCTGACCATCAATCTGTCTGTCTGTCTGTCTATCCTTCTGTCTGTCTATCCTTCTGTCTGTCTATCTCTGTTTATTTAATGTTCTTTTTTATTTTCTTTGTTAGCATAGGTTAGTGGGGTATTTATTCGAGGCAAAATTTTATGACTGGATGCTGTCAATAAGAAATGTTTTTGAATTAAAGTTCTTCTTTGTATGCCATGCTGTGGTAAAGCATGCAGTAGTTGAGTATCACACACTTGATAAAAAATGAACAGGAAAATTAACATTTTTTACAGGAAATTGTAGAAAATGTGATACTGCAAATTATTTTTCCAGCTGAAAACTTGCTTGATGTGACTAAGTGAGAAGAGAGTTCCATTCAAAACATATGAAATTGATTAGTTTCTATGGTCCTGGTAATCTATAGAATGGATGTTTAGTTCATGATATCTGATGAAGCTGTGCTAGCTTGTTCTGAATTATTGCAAAAAAGTGAACTTTGCTAAAAAAACACTTAAAACACAAATGGCTTTTAAACTACACCAGAATACATTTGCCCTGTGTCAGGCAACTGGATCAAGAACCCAGTGATTGTAAATTAGACTTCTTAACCACATGTTTGCAACTATATAGATTCCTGTTTTGGGAACAAGACTTAGTGCCTAGTTTAAACCAGTTTTTAGTTACTTTCCTTCAAAGGTTCCAGTGTTTGGTTTTTTAATTTTTAATTTTTATTTACTTGTTGCAGTCATTTGAGCACTGCCTTTAACCGAGCAAATCAACCCCAAGACTTATTCTTTGTAAGCCTAGTACTTATTTTATTGGTCTCTTTTGCCAAACAGCTAAGTTACGGGGACATAAACACACCAGCGTTGGTTGTCAAATGATGTTGGGAGGACAAACACAGATGCACAAACACACATATATCTACATATACATATATACGACAGGCTTCTTTCAGTTTCCGTCTACCAAATCCACTCACAAGGCTTTGGTCGGCCCATGGTTATAGTAGAAGGCACTTGCCCAAGGTACCACACAGTGGGACTGAACCCGGAACCATGTGGTTGGTAAGCAAGCTACTTACCACACAGCCACTCCTGCGCCTGAATATTTTTCGGTTCTGTTTCTCTTTTGGTTGTCACAACTATTTAAAGGATATCAGTTAAGGGATTATTTCATAATATTAAGCCTTAACCCTTATTTCAATATCAGTGATTTAATTCCAGTCACAGGTAAACTGCAACCTGCTGCATTTTCTGAATGGCATGTCTAACTAAAAGTTTTACCATGAAGAATTATTTTTTAGGAATGCATTCCTGCCTGTCACATGGGGCCAGCTTCTTGAAAAAAGGTTGCTCGTGACTGCACTTATCCTCCCAGAAATAAGAAAAATCTCCCTCAAAATTGCACTGCACCATTTTAAAAAAGAAAAACATATTAGCTGATGTAGTATCATATGTAAAAAAAATATTGAAAATTATGGGATGGTTACTTTTAATCATAGATATTTGATCATTGCTAAACAACAACAATTACACTATTCAGATATAGCTGACAGTAATCAACTTTCGATATTCATCCATAACAGCCAGAATATTACAGTGAACATAACTTCATGTTCATTGTATGTCATTAACCAAATATGAGATATCTCCTGTCCCTCTATCATACTTTAGCCTCTCATTACCTAATATTAAGATACCTCCTTCAATGATACTCCCAACTCAGGCGTAGGAGTGGCTGTGGTAAGTAGCTTACTTACAAACCACATGGTTTCGGGTTCAGTCCCACTGTGTGGCACTTTGGCAAGTGTCTTCTACTATAGCCTTGGGCCGACCAAAGCCTTGTGAGTGGATTTGGTAGACGGAAACTGAAAGAAGCCCATCGTATTTATATATATATATATATATATATATATATATATAATATATATATATATATGTATGTGTGTGTATATGTTTGTGTGTCTGTGTTTGTCCCCCCAACATCACTTGACAACCGATTCTGGTATGTTTATGTCCCCGTAACTTAGCGGTTTGGTAAAAGAGACTGATAGAATAAGTACTAGGCTTACAAAGAATAAGTTCTGGGGGCGATTTGCTCGACTAAATGTGGTGCTCCAACATGGCCACAGTCAAATGACTGAAACAAGTAAAAGAATAAAAGAGTAACTCAGTTGAGGGGAGTTATGTCTTGTGTGTACTTGTTGACCTCAATAGTGTTGGTGCCACACAAAAAGCATCCAGTGCACTCTGTGAAGTTGTTTGTGTTAGGAAGAGCATCCAACCATAGAAATCCTGCCAAAGGAAGACACTGGAATTTAGTGCAGTCCTCTAACTTGCCAGTTCCTGTCAAACTGTTCAACTGGTGCCAGCATGGAAAGCAGATATTAATGATGATAATGATGATATGTATACTGACAATCTATGTTACCCAGTAGTATTTGACCAGTCTAAAACTAAGAACTCATTGATTGACAAGTTTGCTCAGTTGGATTTCAATGTTTGATAGAATTATGTGAGCAATATTTCAAAAGCCAAGGTGGCAAGCTGGCAGAATTGTTAGCACCCTGGACGAAATGCTTAGCAACATTTCATGTCTTCATGTTCTGAGTTCAAATTTTGCTGAGGTTGACTTTGCCTTTCATCCTTTCAGGGTCAATAAAATAAGTGCCTGTTGAACTCTGTAATTGTCTTATCCGCTGCCCCAAAATTGCTGGCCTTGTGCCAAAATTTGTTGTCAACTGATGCCAGCATAGAAAACAGCTGTTAAATGATGATAATGAGGAAGAAGCATATACTAACAATCTGTGTTACCCTTCACTATTTGATCGGTCTAAAATTAAGAGCTTATTGCTTGAGGAGTTTGTTTAGTTGGATTTCAGTGTTTTATAGAGCTGTGTGAGCAATATTTCAAAAGCCTCTGGTGCTCTTTTGTGCTGATGGATTGTGAAACTAATATTTGTTCTAGTTGCTGTTGTTGTTGTTCAACTGCAGATTATCCCTGATTCACAGACCTGTGAGCAAGCAAAAGTATTACATTCGTGACTGACTAGCTTCTGTTATTTTCTTTTTTCAGTCATAAATTATCTAGCACTAGCTTATTTGATGTGTCATTATTGCATTTGTTGTTATTGTTGTTGTAGTTGCTGTTTAATCCCAGATCAGCCTTGATTGAACAAATCTATAATTGAAGATGTTCCAGCTTTGACCATTCCATCAATTTCTATGTATAGGACTTCTTTTCTCCTAATGTGTCCTTCTTATTAACAACAAGGAGATTTGACTACTCTTTCATGCAAGTCCACCGGCCACATAGAAGGTCCTAGTTGCCCTGTTTTGTTAACTGCTTCACTACATGGTGAACTGAAGAAAATAGAATAAGCTGGTAATTAGCACTCCAAAATATATACACCAGCAACTCATTAGTAACACAACACAAATGGTTATTGAAATAATGGAAAGCAATGTTATATAATATTGTCCGTCTTTACAAATTAGGCTAAACTGCCTGCTTTAAATGTTCTCTCCGTTTGGTTTTCACTCAGCATTCTGGATTAGTTTCT
Source organism: Octopus sinensis (assembly GCF_006345805.1). NCBI lineage: Eukaryota > Metazoa > Mollusca > Cephalopoda > Octopoda > Octopodidae > Octopus > Octopus sinensis. The sequence continues at coordinate 163,532,579 of NC_042998.1, forward strand.
TGATAAATTGAACTATTAAGAATGCATGAGAGGAGATCTTGAGGGATAAAGTATGTTAGAGAAATTCCTGAAAAGTAGAGAAAACGAAATCAGAGCTAGCTGAACTAGTAGCAGATAAATTCTGTAGCCTGAGAGGGTAGCAAAAATGGTTCACGAGAGTCCTTGCATCTATGGATAGCTACTATCTTTAGTGTGAGGCAATCATAAAAACATTTCTTGTTACATTCCATAAAATCAATTGGCATTAGCCAGAGTAGTCATCCATGAAATCTCTTGCACTAACGGACACAGCCAGGCAGCCAACCAGCCAGCCGGCCAGCCAAACAGGGAGCCTACCTACCTATCTACCTACCATCCAACTGATCAACCAACCAGCCATCCAACCAACCAACCGACCAACTGACAAAGCCACTGAAGCATAGCAAAATGAAAATGGATATTGAAGACTAGTTAAAATTATATTCATTGCTGCCATTTTATCTGCTGCTGGAAAGTTTTATTAGATTAATATTTACTCTAATTTTGATCTCTGTTTAGGTATTTCTGTTGTTTCTTTGCTATTAGATTCTAAATATTGCCACCAACCACCATCACCACCACCACCATCATCATCATCATCATCGTTGTCAGCATCAGTGCTACCACTACCAGGACCATCATTGCTATTATCCTCATGACTATGACCACTAGCATTATCGGCATTGTCACCCACCCATCATTAATATCCACATCGCTTACTCCTCTTCAGCACTGTCAGCATCATCTTCATCCTCATCTCTGCCTCCAACCTCATCAGCACCATCATCTTCACCACCTCCTACATCATCCTCTCTGTCGCCATCACCTACATTCTTGGTATCACACCTCCATTATTCTCACCCTTATCCATCATCTTCAGCATCACCATCACAATCATTATCACTATCACCACTGCCATCAGCCTCACCATTGTCCTCTTAACCACCTCCTCCACCATCATCCTTAGCAGCTTAACCACCATAATCCTCACTGTCACCATCACCCCACAATAATTCTCTTCACCACCGCCACCGTAACCCTTACAATCACCAGCATCATCGTTATCACTATCACCACCATCACCCTCAACTACACTCAGCCATCAAGCTCAACACTAACACCACTACCACTACCATACTCTTCAGCATCACTTCCATGTTTCTGCTCACCATCTCCATCTCCTTCTTAAACTAGATTCTCATGGTGATCACCCCCACCCCCACCATCATCATCGCCATCACCACCTCAGTTATCACCACCAACCAGTTATTGTCTCTATCTTCCCCACCACTACTACCACTATCATATTTTCACTATGCATGTTCTTATTGCTGCTGATGATGATGATGATAACCCAATAGAAATTTAGTCTTGCAGTTCCAAGGATGAAGAGACAGAAATGCTTCAATTAAAATTCACTTGAGATTTGAAACTTCAGAGGAGAACTTGACCATGACAGTTGTGCCTTGGGCAAGTTTGGTTCAGCAATTTATATTCTATTTGGAATATTTGGTTCTAGGTGATAAAAAATGCTGCTTTGGTCACCATCACTGCCACTTCTGCCACTGCCACTACCTCACTACTACTATCTTTTGTAGGGACTTTTGAACCTTTTCATTATTATTATTGTTATTATTAAAGTGTTTAGCTGGCACATTTGTTAGCATGCTGGATGAAATACGCAGCAACACTTTGTTCATCTTTATGTTCTGATTTCAAATTCCGCCTAGGTTGACTTTGCCTTCCATCCTTTCAGAATCGATGAATTAAGTAGCAGTTGCGCATTGGGGTCGATGTAATTGACTATCCTCCATACCCAAAGTTTCAGGCTTTGTGCTTATAGTAGAAAGGATTATTATTATTATTATTATTAGACTGGCTTCCGTGCCAGTGGCACATAAAACAGCACCATCCGAACGTGGCCGATGCCAGCGCCGCTTTGACTGGCTTCCATGCTGGTGGCACATAAAAAGCACCAATCCGATCGTGGCTGTTGCCAGCCTCGCCTGGCACCTGTGCCGGTGGTACATAAAAAGCACCCACTACACTCTTGGAGTGGTTGGTGTTAGGAAGGGCATCCAGCTGTAGAAACACTGCCAGATCAGACTGGAGCCTGGTGCAGCCTTCTGGCTTCCTAGATCCAACCCATGCTAGCATGGAGAACGGACGTTAAACGATGATGATGATTATTATTATTGAGTGAGAGAGCAGTGCATGCCATCAAAGTGACACTGGGGTAAAATATACGAAGCCCAGTATACCCATCATGGCTACCTGTCTGGTATATTGCTGAGGGTCTTGGTCACCTGTCATTGCATCTATAAGGCCCAACACTCGAATAGTGCTTTAAGTCTGTAGAATACTCAACCACTGATTCACAAATTCAATGAGCTTGATAGTTTAGTCACTTGAACATTGGGACACTTGATAGACATTCCAGCTGAGTTCCATTCCCTTTATTGTGTGTATATGTGTTAGCTGCAAGAAAAAACAGTAGAGAGGAGACAGCATATATATTTGGAAGGGTATCTAACTGTAAAAACCATGCCAAAACAGACATAGAAGTCTGGTACAGGCTCATGCCTGTTCAGCTCCTGTCAAACTATCCAGCCCATGCCAGCATGGAAGGCAGACATTAACGATGATGATGATAATATATATATATGTATATATATATATATATATATATATATATATATATATATAATATATATATATATATATATATATATATATATATATATATATATATATATATATATATATATATATGTAGTATGTATATACACACATACATACAGTGACAGATAATCATTTAATATACACAGTATTTAAGTAAAAGCTGCTTCCTTTTGAAGCACATCTACTTATTCCATTATTACAATCCATATGTAGTCTCAGTTGCTGCTGTATTTTAGTTGAAATACATATTTGAATTGAGAATTATGGAAATTTTGTTTGCAGAGTTATTGTATAACACAACAGAAATTTGGAAATTTAATTATACATAAAATAATTGTTTTGTGTGTGTGTGTATATATATATATTTACGTTCTGGTGTTTACTAAATTTTTTTTGTTGAGAACATTTCTTAGTGGTAAGACTATAGCGGATCTACTTCTAGCATAAGCATTGTCCACATAGTGGTCATCCCTCTCATATGTATATAATACAATTTACTGAACTTTTAGATTTTAATATGCTAGACCACTGGTGTTAAATTAAATTAATATCTAATTTCTCACCCTCATTTAAAATTTATATGTATATATATATGTATATATATATATATATATATGCATATGTATGCACATAAACATATACAGTTACTTGCATGTTTTCAAACCTAATTGATAAAACAACAGATTAGCCTTTAATCCCTAACTCCCTTTCTCATCTGGAATAAATGTGGTGCCCCAGCATGGCCACAGCCTTATGGCTGAAACATATATGTTTTGGGGGTTGTTTTCTGGTTAGTTGCAGAAAACTTTACTTTTAGTGTAATGCATGATTTTTAGTTGTCTGCTCCATATGTTTATACTTACACAATTTAAAAAACAACAAAAAGAATAAAATGCACATAAATAAGAAAAAGATTTATCATGGAATGGTCAGAGGTTTTTCAAAAATCTAGAAATTCTTCAGGTTGAGTATCAGTTGCTTCACTCTTCTTAATTAGAACTTGCTTGATTTCTAAGGAGAAAGGAATAGGAGAAAAGATATTTATGACATTTCTAAGAACATTAATGAGGTAATTGGTGCCATTACCTCAAGGTAATCAACCACACAGTTTATGAATTGATACTGAAGAATTATTTCTATATATCGATATCCTTCCTAACTTTAGCTAATTAATCATGATATGCATATAGCAGATAAATTGCATAAAACAAGGTGATTAAATGTCTCGCCTAAGGCTGCGATCCACAAATTTCCTTACAACTCATTACTTTTGCTATATTAATAAGATCACTTCGATGAATTGTTAATCTATTGAGCAGGGTCCTCATAACTGTCTTGCTGAGAAACTGTACTTCTCTAGATAACCTAAACACTAAATTTGGTATCACTTTTGCCCTCAAAACAAATAGAATTTCTTTTAACCTGATATTAGGTGCACAGTAAGAAGTTTGCTCTCCAGTAACATGGTCTTGAGTTCAGTCCTACTGCATGGCACCTTGGGCAACTTTGGGTTAGCTAAGCCTTGCAAGTGGATTTGGTAACTGAAAAACAGAAACTGAAAGAAGTCCATTGTGTGTGTGTAAGCATGTGTATACGTATGTGTTTGTCCCTCACCAACCCTTGACAACCAGTGTTGGTTTGTTTACATCCTGTAACTTAGTGGTTTGGCAAATGAGACTGATAGAATAAGACTTAAAGAACATGTACTCAGGTTGATTCATTTGATAAAACCCTTCAAGGTGGTGCTCCAGCATGGTCGCAGTCCATAAAAGATACAAAAGATAAAAGAAACATTAAATTTTTAACTTGTTGATAGCCTGTCAGGAAATTATTTCAAAGTATTTCATCTTTTATCCTTAACTAGACTGTGGCCATGCTGGGGCAATGCCTTGTCATTATTAAGCTGTTTGGAACAGGAAAATTTCAGTAGGTTTTAATTTAGATCACTTTAACCTTCTAACATTTAAACTGGCCATATTCACCCCTAATATTATACTTCTTTTATGCCCAAACTGGTCAGATCTGGCTTTTCACACCTTCCCTACAATGTCATTCTAAAGACAAACAAGCACATCATCAAAATCTCAAAACTACTCCAGTATTTACCTTTTTAAGCCTGGTACTTATTCTGTCAGTCTCTTTTGCCGAACCACTAAGTTACAAGAAATATATATATATATATATATATATATATATATATTATATATGACAGGCTTCTTCCAGTTTCCATCTACCAAATCCACTTGCAAGGCTTTGGTCAGCCTGAAGCTATAGCAAAAGACACATTCCCAAGGTGCCATGCAGTGGGACTGAACCCAGAGCAATGTGGTTGGAAAGCAAACTTATTACTACACAGCCACACATGCACCTATTATTTGATATATTTTTGTTGTACATCTAATTTTAATGTTAGAGTAACCTTAGATACAATAAAAATTAATTAACTTTTCAGTTTTAGTTAATTTCAAATCATAGACTGTTTTAAAAGCACATAAGTAAAAAAGGATTTCTTTGAACATGTTTTACAACTAGTTTATCGGGTACCTCAATTCTATATAATTGCTTTTCTGAAGAATCAGAGCTTTTAGCATGACCTGAGGATAAACAGTCTATTTTAATCTAATTCTCAGATTTCACTGTTTGCTCAATACTTTGATTTAAATGAAAACATTTAAATGAAATGATTTAGTTCTTTGTTACCATTTAAAAAAAAAATATTCTACCTTTCAATTAATTTTGAAAATAATAAAGAATTAACTAAAATAACATTTTCATTATTAAGTTTGGAACATTGTCATTATTATGTTTGAAACATAAATTAACATGAAACTTCAGTGGAAGGTCTAAATTTAGATTACTTTAACATTTTAGCATTTAAACTGGCCACATCCAGTCCTAATATCATATTTGCTTTATGTCCAAACTGACCAGATCCAGCCTTTTACAGCTATCCTACAGTGCCATTTCAAAGATTAAAAACTCATCAAAATCTCAAAGCTACAAAAATAATCCATGAATAAGTATTATTATTACGTTAGCAGGTAGGTGTCCAGAAGGATTTATCCCATCCGCGTCATCAATGCCACCACTATTATGACTATGTTGGAGAAGGCTTTTACGGATTCCATGGAGAGTGAGGCTCACCAATGGAGAAGTTCTTAGCCAGATCAAGCCGAAACTGTTGCTAGAAGCTAGGATCACCAAGCATAGATTGGCATATTTTGGTCATATTATGCAGAGAAAATCTCTGGAGAAGGACATCATACTCAGAATGGTCAGTGGCAAGAGAGGAAGAGGGTGACCAAGAACCTGCTGGCTTGACACCATCAAGAGTGACACGGGAATGGCCATAGCCAATCTGAAAGAAACGACCCAGAATAGAACTGGCTGAAGAACACTGATCCATTGAGTAACCGAGAGTCAACTTCGACTGAGTGGATAGATAGATAAGTATTACATTAGACAAAATAATATGATTGCCAAAGGGTTACAGAGGAAAATTTGTATCATGGAATCAGGAGTAGTCTCAGATGTGTTGATATCAAAAGGGTTAAATGAAAGTTAGAAGTTACTCTGAGATTGAAGTGTTGTAGGCATGCATAACAAACTTCCAATCCCAGGGTATCTTCCATCTACCCCAATGATTCTTAGCCATTTTTTGCCTATGAACCCTTTTAATCCCTATTTTATTCAGGTGGGCCCTCACAATTATTTGATGTTTAAAAAAAATTTTCTTGTATATCTATAATTAAATATAGGAACTGTATATAAAAATTTGATGTATAAACTGTGTAAAAATTACGTGTATGAACTTTATAAAATATTTTGTGTATTGTAGAAGTATATTGAATATAAATTTTAATAAGAAAATTTTATATGGACTCTGGTTGGAACTTCTGATCTAACCTGTCTCCAGAGGCCCTAAAAACAATCATGGATACTGTCCTTTCTCTGATTAAGCTTTAATTCTTTTCTTTCTTTTATTCTTTTACTTGTTTCAGTCGTTTGACTGTGGCCATGCTGGAGCACTGCCTTTAGTTGAGCAAATTGACCCCAGGACTTATTCTTTGTAAGCCAAGTACTTATTCTATCAGTCTCTTTTGCTGAACTTCTAAGTTACGGGGATGTAAACACACCAGCATCAGTTGTCAAGCAATGTTTGGGGGACAAACACAGACACACACAAACACACACACACACAAACACACACACACACACACACACACACACACACACATACATATTCATACTACGGGCTTCTTTCAGTTTCCGTCTACCAAATCCACTCATAAGGCTTTGGTCGGCCAGAGGCTATAGTAGAAGACACTTGCCCAAGATGCCACGCAGTGGGACTGAACCCAGAACCATGTGGTTGGTTAACAAGCTACTTACCACACAGCCACTCCTGCAGCTATAAGCTAATTTTTTTTTTTGTTTTTTCCTAATGTAGTTCTAGATACAATATAGGTGTAGATATGGATGTGTGGTTAAAAAGCTCATTTTGCAGTCGTGTGATATTGGTTTCAGTTCCACTGCATGGCACCTTGGGAAAATATCTTCTATTATAGCCCTGGGCCAACTAATTCCTTGTGAGTAAATTTGGTTGACGGAAACTGTGTAGAAGCCTGTTGTGTGTGTGTGTATGTGTATATATGTATATATATATATAATATATATATATATATAATGCGCCCTTTTTAAAGCCTAGCCAGGCTCATGGGCCTGGTTTCAGAGTTTTTATGGTGTATGTGTTCCCCAGCTGGATGGGACGTCAGTCCATCGCAGCGTTACTCATTTTTGCCAGCTGAGTGGACTGGAGCAACGTGAGATGAAGTGTTTTGCTCAAGAACATAATGTGTCGCCCAGTCCAGGAATCAAAACCACAATGTTATCTTACGATCATGATGCTGACACTCTTACCACTAAGCCATGCGCCTCCACATGTATATCATCATCATCATCATCATCGTTTAACGTCCGCTTTCCATGCTAGCATGGGTTGGACGGTTCAACTGGGGTCTGGGGAGCCCGAAGGCTGCACCAGGCCAGTCAGATCTGGCAGTGTTTCTACAGCTGGATGCCCTTCCTAACACCAACCACTCCGAGAGTGTAGTGGGTGATTTTATGTGCCACCGACACAGGTGCCAGACGAGGCTGGTGAACGGCCACGCTCGGATGGTGTTTTTATGTGCCACCGACACAGGTGCCAGACGAGGCTGGCAGACGGCCACGCTCGGATGGTGTTTTTATGTGCCACCGACACAGGTGCCAGACGAGGCTGGCAGACGGCCACGCTCGGATGGTGTTTTTATGTGCCACCGACACAGGTGCCAGACAAGGCTGGCAGACGGCCACGCTCGGACGGTGTTTGTTACGTGCCCACAGCACGGAGGCCAGTCGATGCGGTACTGGCTACGGTCCCGTTCGGATGGTTTTCTTATGTGCCACCGGCACTGGTACCACAAGGATACAAATTCCATTGATGTTCATCTATTTTGATTTGGTTTGACTTGATTCGATTTGACTTTGATTTGATTTGCCTCAACAGGTCTTCACAAGTGTCACAAGCAGGAAGGTATGCACAGGCGGACTGACTACGTCCCAGGTAGGGGCCACGGGTTATGGCTTCACTAGTCTTGCCGGGTCTTCTCACGCACAGCATACTTCCATAGGTCTCGGTCTCTGGTCATTTGGTCATTTCCATGGTGAGACCTAATGTTCGAAGGTCGTGCTTCACCACCTCGTCCCAGGTTTTCCTGGGTCTACCTCTTCCACGGGTTCCCTCAACTGCTAGGAATTGGCACTTTCTCACACACCTATCTTCATCCATTCTCGCCACATGACCATACCATCGCAATCGTCTCTCTTGCACGCAACAACTGATGCTTCTTAGGTACAACATTTCTCTTAGGGAACTAACACTCTGTCGAGTAAGTACACTGACATTACACATCCATCGGAGCATACTGGCTTCATTCCTCATGAGCTTATGTATGTCCTATATATATATATATATATATATATATTTCATTTTGACATAAATAATGTGCATGTGTGTATGTTTGTCCCCCTGTCTGCCACTTGGCAAGTAGTGTTGGTTTGTTTTCATCCCTGTAATGTAGTTCAGCAAAAGGGACTAATAAAATAAGTACAAGGCTTAAAAAATAACTCGTAGGAGTGATTTGTTTCATTAAACCTTTCAAGACAGTGCCCCAGTGTGGCCACAGTCCAAGTCAAAGATACACTACCATCATCATTATCACTTAACATTTGTTTTCCATGCTGGCATGGGTTGGATAGTTTGAGAGGGGCTGGCAAGCTGGAAGGCTGAACCAGGCTCCAGTCATCTGTTTTGTCATGGTTTTTACAGCTGGATGCCCTTCCTTACACCAACCACTTTGCCAAGTGTACTGAGTGCTTTTAACATGGCACTGGCACGGGTGCTTTTCATGTGGCACAGGCATAGGTGTTCTTTTTAAATAGCACCAGTACCCACAGGGTTGCCAAGTAGCTTGCAAGGCAGGATGTTTACCAAAGACAGGAAAGTCAAAACAGTGACACCTTTGATCCTAACACTAATTTTATCAGAGTCAGTCAGGTATGACAATTTGAAACTACAAATTCATAGTCTCCATCTATCCAACAAGGTAGAAAAACCAAGTGATTAAAGTGCCATTAAACAGATCCCAGGGGTCAAATCTCATCATGTGACCCTTGAGGCAGATGATACTTTTAAACAAGGCCAGGCCAGATGACAGATTGTTTACTTCCTGGAATGAATGGTCTTGGAGATTGCTTTCCATTCAACTTCTATTTATCTTTTGTGTTTTACTTGTGGCCATGCTGGGGCACCACCTTGAAGAATTTAGTCAAATGAATTGACCCCAGTTCTTTCCATCCAAAATAGTGTATTTAGGATGACACTATCTGAGATACCTTTCCTATATTAAAGCATCGGGGTGTGATTTAAGGGAGATATTGCAGCTATTTCTAGCAGGTTCAATGACAGGCAATGTATAGGGACTCCCACATTGATAAGTAGAAAATATTGGATGAATTAGTAGATACCTTTTGATCTCTCCAAATGCAAATGAAAGTGTCAGTTGATGAAGAAAAAAAAAAGTTGCAGCTAAAATTGATAGTGGCTGTTCACTTAACGCCATCCCATAATATGTACATAAGATCACATGTTAACTGACTAGTATGAATTCTGCAAGTGAGCATGATGGCATATTGGGTAAAATATAAAAAAAGTCAAATAAGTAAGAAAAAATATTTATTTTGTATTTTTTTAAATTTTACATTTTTTTCTTTTTATTCTATTATTAACAATTTTTTTTTTTCCTTTTTTTTCTAATTTCCAAAGTGATGTTCTTGTAGAAGAATGCATCAAAGTTCTCTCCTCGATCGCTAGATGTCACAGTTTGTCTTTGTATTTCATTATTTCATCTGTCTTTTTATACATTTCCTCGTAACTTTTCATTTGCATCATCCTGTGTCTTCTTTTTCTTCTTCTGTTTCTGCTTCTTCTTTTTCTCCTCCTCCTCCTCCTCCTCTAATCTTGAGTGCAAAGATTGCTCAGTGAAGAAAACACAAGCACTTGACACAACAAGCAGTGAGGTGAGCGAAGCAAGGCAGGAAGCAGAGTAGCGGGCAGTGGAGCTGCGGCGGGGAAACACAACAATATGTCTAATTCTTCTTCATCGTTGTCTTCTCAGTGGCAAATTGTCATGTGCTTTGTTTTATTACCTATTGGTTTAAACCTCCATACGTTCTCCCCTTTCCATCCGTACTCAATGGACAGTTAGGCAAAGAAAAAGTAAAATTAGAAAGGCATGTAAAAAATAAAAGTTAAAAAAGAAAAAAAAACACACAAATAAGCACCACTATTCTAAATTTCTTCAGCTTCTCCACTTCATTGGGGAGTGAGAATTTTCCCCCTTTATTTTTTTGCATTCTCTCTTTCTCTCTCTCTTTCATTCTCTGTTCAAGCCATTTGACAGGAGCTGTCACAGCTTGTATCTTTTTGCAGTTATCATTTCTAAACAGGAACCTAATACCGTGAAAATATTGAAGTTGATCGTTCTGTTAATATGCAGGAGGAAATATAATGTAACGGCGAATAAACAACAACAACAATGACAACAACAAGAGCAGCAGCTGCTGCAGAATCACACCCCCACCTCGACTGCCCCACCCACCCCTCGCTCCCCTACCACCCACACACACACACACACCCATGCACTCACCCACACACACATGCTCTTCTTTTGACATCTGTGTATCATTTTGTTTTCTAGCAAACACTTTTAAGTGACATTAAGAACGGGGGGGGGCGATTTCCACCACCACCTCTGCCGCTGCTGCCGCCATCGTCATCCTTACCAAAATAGAGACAAGTGTAGTTATGTGATTGTTGTTATTCGCGCACGCACGCATACATACGCACACACACACACACACACACTCATGCACACTGAGGCCAACATCTACACACACACACACAGACACACACTAACACCTGAACTCTTGTTTCTCCATGCACTTCGTCATTTGTCATTATATGACATGTCTCACTTCCTCGTACTAAATAACACCATCAAATCTTGTTTCAATTGTCTGAAACCTTTCATTGTCTTTCGATTCTATTTCTTTTATTTATTCTGTTCCGTAGTCGGTGGGGGCTTTCTTCTTTCAGGTCCTTTCCTTTTTTTTTTTTCCTTTTTTTTTTGCTTTTTATTCTCTCTTTGCATTTTCCATGTTGTACTTTTTTTTGTTTTGTTTTGTGTTTTCCCCTTACCCACCTCTTTTAATTTTTTGTTTATGTTTACAATCGCTTTCCCTAAGTGGAGTTTGCCCAGCAATGTCGGAAGATTGTGGCTCTTGGCCGGTCACATGACAATAATTCTTTGTTAATATTCTTCCACTTGAACCCATTTACTGCTACACTAAGGTTCCTTGGAAATTTACACAGTTCTTTATCACTTTTACTTCTTCATTATTATTTTTTTTTTTTTGCTTCTGTTTGTAATTTTATTTACTTTTTTTCACTTGATAGACTTCTCACTAGGAAATGGTCTTTGATCATAGATCTTTCCATGTCTTCACTTGCTTTCCGTTGGACAGCTATTAGGGGTTAGAAACAGCAAAAGAGAAAAAGAAAAAAAATTCTGAGAAAGTGAATCAAAATAAGAAAGCAAGAATAATAATAATAAAATAAGACATTTTAGCAGATTTCCTTTGGCCAAAAATCTATTTATTTATCTTTGATGACAATGATGATGACGAGAGCATTTTGATTTTACTATGGAACATTTCAGGTATATAAAATTGTCTCTTGACACAAAATCGTCTACTTTTTTGCGATGTTTTTACTTTTGTTCATTTATATTTTCATTTTCTATTTTTAGTTTCAATGTCCTCAATGGGTTGCTGGATTCCGTAAATTTGGATAATTCATATGATTTAGTATTTACATTGAGGGGTTTTTTTTTTCAGCTCTCTTTTTCTTTGATGTTAGGAAGATACCTGCCTTTCAGCTTAGTAGATATTCTTCCCCGCCCCCTCCTAATTGACATGTTGGAAAAATTGACTTAGACTTTTCCATTTCTGTAACACATTACTCAAAAAATTAGTTGACGCATTCATAGTTCTGGGTTCAGTCCCACTGTGTGGCACCTTGGGCAAGTGTCTTCTACTATAGCCCCAGGCCAACCAAAGCCTTTTGAGTGAATTTAGTAGATGGAAATTGAAGGAAGCATATCATGTGTATGCGTATATATATATATATGTATATATGTGTATATATCATCATCATCATTTAATGTCCGTTTTCCATGCTGGCATGGGTTGAACGGAACTATGTATATATATATATATATATATATCGTGAAGTATATTTGCCACCTAAATGTGGCTGTCCCATTGAGGACGATACTACTGTTATTTATAGCCCCAGGAGGACATCTCTTGGGGCAATAAACAACAGTTGCATCGTTCTCTATGGGACCACCACATTTAGGTGGCAAATATACTTCACGATTCCGTACTGCTACTGTTTACTTCTTGCTCAGAGATTTAATATTGCTATATGTGTGTGTGTGTGTGTGTGTGGTGTGTGTGTGTGTGTGTGTGTGTGTGTATGTGTGTCTGTGTTTGTCCCCACCACCCACCGCTTGATAACCAGTGCTTGTGTGTTTACATCCTCGTAACGTTACAGTTCTGCAAAAGAGACAGATAAAATAAGTACTAGGCTTACAAAGAATAAGTCCTAGGGTTGATTTCTTTGACTAGAACTCTGTAAGGTGGTGTTCCAGCATGGCTGTAGTCAAACGACTGAAACAAGTAAAAGAATAAAAGAAACAATAGTATTTTTATCCAAAAGTTTACTCACCAACACAATAAACCAATCTGTTTTAAATCAATACCAAAATAGTGAGGTTAACCCTTCAGCATTCAGATTACTTTGTCAATGTAATGCTTATTCATCCACATTGTTTTCAATTAATCATGTATTATTTTGTAGCCTTGAGATTTCGATGATATGACTACTCTTACTCTTTTACTTGTTTCAGTCATTTGACTGTGGCCATGCTGGAGCACCACCTTTAGTCGAGCAAATCAACCCCAGGACTTATTCTTTGTAAACCTAGCACTTTTATCTATCGGTCTCTTTTGCCGAACTAAGTTACGGGGATGTAAACACACCAGCATCAGTTGTCAAGCAATGTTGGGGGAAAACACAGGCACACAAACACACACACACATATATATATATATACATATACGATGGGCTTCTTTCAGTTTCTGTCTACCAAATTCACTCGCAAGGCTTTGGTCGACCTGAGGCTATAGTAGAAGACACATGCCCAAGGTGCCACGCAGTGGGACTGAACCCGGAACCATGTGGTTCGTGAGCAAGCTACTTACCACACAGCCACTTCTTTTTAAAATGTCATTGTAAGGTAGATGTGAGAGGCCAGATATGACTAGTCTGAACATAAAACATGTAAAATATTTGGGCAGATATGGTCAGTTGCAGCATCACTTTCAAGGGTTTTAGTTGATTATTTTGAACCCAGTACATTACCTAGTATTTACTCTATTGAATGTGTGTGGGATGAATAGCTAAATCTACCTTGGCTTAAAGTGATGTAACTTGGACTAATTACTACAAGGTGATTGTATTTGATGTTCTGATTTTCGTTTGATCATCCCTCATTAGTAAATCAAATAAAAGAGTATTTATTCATATTCTTAGTGTTTTAGTGATTTTGTTCACTCTTGAACTTTGCATCTCTTTAAGGAGGAAGAATTAAATGAGCTGAGATTCAGTCATAACAGACGTTTGGAAAGGTTCCGAGCACTTAAGGAGAACTATAACAGCTTAAAAGACCAGCTGAGGAATATTGATGACACAAATTCAGAATGGTAAGTAACCCAGCTTCCAACACATCATCATCATTGTTTAATTCTTTAGCATTCAGATTATTCTGTCAAATATGATACTTGTTTCATCATCATCATTATATAATGTCTGTTGTCCATGCTGGCGTGGGCTGGACAGTTTGACCAGGGTTGGTAAGCTGAGGAGCTGCACCAGACTCCAGTCTGATTTGGCATGGTTTCTATACAGCTGGATGCCCTTCCTAACACCAATTGCTCCACAGAGAGTGACACTAGCATGATTGCCTTTCACATATCACTGACACAGTTGCTTTCACATGTCACTGGCATTGTCCACAACTTCACTTAGCTTGACATATCTTCTCAAGCACAGCAAGTCACCAGAAGTCTCTGTCACTTGTCATCTCCTCCATGAGACTCAATATCCAAAAATACATTGCACCAACCTGTCCCATGCCTTCCTGGTTCTGGTGGTCTCAGATGGTTTGGTATCAAAAGGATTAATGTAAATACATTGTGATAGGCAAAATTTATTGAATTATTTGTCTGAAGATAGCATCTTCTATGGATGTACTATGTTTAAATTTCCATCAACACAGATATTTGTGGAGGTGGATTTCATCTAAGCATGTTGATAGTGAGTACATGTTATTGATAATGCCCAGTGAAGCAAAAATGCATCTAATGTTCTCATTTACTGCTGCTGGAACAAGTTCTGTCTCTTGATATACACATGCATAGGGGATACTATCTCCTGATAAACACCTGAGTAAATTTGCCTTTCAATGATGTATTTGTATGATACATAAATGGCTCTTCTTCTTGTTTTTCTTCTTCTTCTTCTGCTGCTGCTGCTGATGATGATGAGGAGGAGGTGGAGGACAGCTGATAGAATCATTAGCACACTTGGCAACTTTGTGAAAATTTGTCCATCTTAACGCTTTGAGTTCAAATTTTACCACGATCTGCTTTGCCTTTTGTCTTTTCAGAGTCAATATAACAAATACCAGTTGAGCTCTAGGATTGATATAATTGACTAGCCCCCTCCCACAAAATTTCTGGCCTTATGCTTATAAAAGAAAAGGTCATCATCATCATCTGGCAAAATCATTCATGTATGGATGCAGTGCTTTGTTACATTTCTCCCAGCACTTTATAGTTTGAATTCAAAGCCATGTAAAATGCACCCACTCTTTTAAGTGGTTGGCATTAGGAAGGACATCAAGCTGTAGAAACCATGCCGAAGCCGACATAGAACCTGGCAGAACCCTTTCGCTTGTCTGTTCTCGTCAAACTGTCCAACCCAAGCCAGCATGGAAAAATGAACAGTAAATGATGATGCTGGTCATGATAATGATTATTATTACTTATTGACCTCATAATCTTGTCAGGATTGACTCTCCATTTAATTTACACAGTGTTCATAAAATAGATACCAGTAATATACTGGAGCTTGGCCTAGAAATCTGTATACTTTCTCACAGAATCCAGACTTGTGCCAAGTCAAAAGATGTCATTATTATTTCATTATTTTTTATATATTTTTTTATTTTCGTTTTTAGATGTTTTTAAAAAAATTTTTGTTGTTGCTGTTGTTTTTGTTGGTTTCTTTAACCCTGGGTCAGCCATGACAGCCACACCTTTTACTTATGTACTGGTAACCAAAGACTACATTATCATATGTGTTCTTTTCTAAGACGGCAAGATGTGATTTGAAGGAGATTCACTTGTAATTTCTAGCATGTTGAGAAAAGCACATAAGGACTCCTTCATTGGCTTGTACATGTTTTCCCTTTTTTTTATTTGATAGGTTTGGTGTGAGAGAAATGTAAAGTTTTGTGTTCATAAGTTTTAATCAACATTATACTATATCAGATGTGTGTATATGTATGTTTCTATGCACCAATGCGTTTTTTTGCTTACGACTTCATGTACATATTCATGTATGTGTGTGCTTGCATGTGTGAAAAAGAACATGAAGTTGAGTAAGATAGTGTGAGTGAGTTAAAGGGTAATGACGACTCATGATAAGCTGCGATAAACGCGTCTAATTGAAGAAGCAAGTTTTCTGTAACTGTTAGTGCAATCAATACAAAGTTGTCAACAGAGAGGTGCGAAGGAATCTGACACACTCGTTGTGACTTATCCAAAATCAACACCACACACCCTGGCACCCTTTCTTCCAAGTCAAAAGCACTCCTGTGTTTACTTACTAAGCTTGGCCTCACTTATTCTAAACACTGCACGCATTTGTGTTTGTGTGTGTATTCGTGTCTGGCTTGGCTTTAAAACTGGCAGTATTGAATATTCTTTGACTGATGTTACGTCCTTACTTTTACTTATCACCTTCAGAACCGTGATTCAATAGTCTCATATAATCTTGGAAACGTTACACTTTTGCTCACTGTACATTTCTATCTATTCTTTGATGGATTATTTTACAATATACATTTGCAATTTTATATATATATATGTGTGTGTGTGTGTTTGTGTATTTATATATATATATATGTGTGTATTTATATATATATATATATTTAATTTTTAATTTTGTTTTTTGTATTGCTATTTGCTTTCTTGCCAGCTCCAAAAATGTGATATGTAAGTTCATGTGTTAAAAAACACCATAATCAATTAGAATAAACATTTCTTTTATTTATGTAATGAACATGCTTGTTTCTTTTGCATATATATATACATACACATATATGTATGTATATCTGTGCATATCTATATATATACACATGCATGTACATGTATGTATATATATATACATATATATATATATATATACATGTGTGTGTCTGTACACTCACAAAACATGCACACATATACATACAGATATATATTTTTATATATATATATGTATAAACTGTCGTTATCTGGACTATGTTTTCCTTTATTTGCATGTAGTGTACACTTTTATACACATATCTCAAACTAAGATATGTATAAATACTGAGGGAAAAATGTGGTAGTGTTGTTGTTGTTATTGTTGTTGTTGGTGGTGGTGGTGGTGGTGGCGACGGTGGTGGTGTTATTGATGCTTATGGTGGAAGGATTTGATAAAAAAGCTTCTATGTTGTACATACAAATACATACGCACATACACATGCATACAATCACACCGTGGCACTCCACCAGTTATGACGATGAGTGTTCCAGTTCATACGACCAATCAAACTAATGTGCATGTGGCTGAGTACCCTACAGACATGCATGCTCTTAATGTAGTTCCCAAGAAAATTCAGTGTGACACAGAATGTGACAAGAGTGATGCTTTGAAATACAGGTATGACTCATTTTTGCTAGCTGAGTGGACTGGCATAATGTGAAATAAAACTTGCTCAAGGACACAATGTGTCGCTTAGAATTGAACTCATGACCTCGCAATTGTAAGCCAAATACTCTAACCACTAAACCACAAGCCTTCTGTATATGTGCACAGGAGTGGCTGTGTGGTAAGTAGCTTGCTAACCAACCACATGGTTCCGAGTTCAGACCACTACATGGTACCTTGGGCAAATGTCTTCTGCTATGGTCTCAGGCCAACCAAAACCTTATGAGTGGATCTGGTTGACGGAAACTGAAAGAAGCCTGTCATATATGTGTATATGTATATGTTTGTGTGTCTGTGTTTGTCCCCCCCCACCACCACCATCGCTTGACAACTGATGTTGGTGTGTTTACGTTCCCATAACTTAGCAGTTCAGCAAAAGAGACCAATAGAATAAGTACTAGGTTTACAAAGTCCTGGGGTTGATTTGTTCTGCTAAAAGTGGTGCTGCAGCATGGCTACAGTCGAATGACTGACACAAACAAAGGAATTATATCTGATGTTTGTTTTATATTATGTAATATATAAAACCAATTTAACATTGAATTAAACTTTTTGGCGTCAGAGTGGGCATGCAGCCATAGAATGCATGTGAAAATAACATGGACAATATTAGTTTCAACACCCATATTTCAAAAGCAGTGTCATAATTTTCCTCATTGGAAAGCTTGTCATTGCTGCTTTCTCTCTCTCTCCCTATCTCTCTCTCTCTCTCTACACACACACATGTGTGTATGTGTCTGTATATCTATTTGTCTGTCTGTCAGTCCATCCATCCATTTATATCTGTCTGTCTATCTATCTATCTATCTATCTATCTATCCATCTTTCTATCTATCTACATGTGTGTGTGTGTATATATATATATATACACACATGCACACACACACACTATCTCTCTCTCTCTCTTTCACTCACACTTACACATATGCGTGCGCACACACACTTGCAATGTAATATGCATCAGTTTCCTTGTGCATATGTAGTATTATAAGTCAGTTGGTGTCCAGATGTGTGAATTCACTCTTTCATGTTTTTGTATGATACTATATATATATATATATATATATAAAACTGTAGTTGTGTGAGTGTCTGTCCCCTTCGATTTAGATTCCTAACTACTCCTACATTTTGCAGTGCAGTTTAACCAAATTCGGGTATCTTATAGTCGTGATTCACATCGAGCCCGTCTGAGTATTATCGCGCGTCTACGATGAGTCTACGATTTTAAAAATAATTTAACATCATTTTTTATTCCATTTTAATGCATAATTTTTCGTGTGTCGATGGCGGCGGAGTTGGCGTCCATGGTCACACCTGCACCTGTTTGCTTCTCCCCCTTCTTCCCTCCCTCGTGAAGCTGTGGGGAAGGGAGTGTAAGGAAATCAACGTCGTAAAGCATTGTCAAGGAGACCAGCGTTCTTTTAGAACAACGACTTCATGGCTTCAAGACACCAAAACAGAAATGGCTAAGAAAGCCCGAATTGGCATCTATAAGGGAAGTAACTCTCTAAAAATGCTTATATAGTTATTTCCCTTACAAACCCGAGCAACGCCGGGCGATACTGCTAGTATATATATATATCTGTCCCATATTCAAACTGCTGACAGAAATCAGCAATCACATGTATGTGTATTTGTGCATGCACACAGAAGTGATATTCATAGGTGACATAGTAAAGTATAAAGTTACCGATAATTCACAGCTTTTGGAAATTACAGTGATTTCTGTTAAAATAAATAAACAAATATTTAACACGATAGCTAGATATTAAAAATGAGAGAACATATTGATGAAAGCAAAGTGAAAGAAGCATAAGTATACACTTTGATGTATTAATCATAAAAATCTAGTTGATATAAAAAGAATACATAGATAAACGTAAAAAACTCAGTAACACAATTATGAGCAGGTTTAACAAAAGACATAGGAAGATGTATAAACATATGACACTTGAAAACCAAGCATGTCTAGAAGTTTGATATTTCACGATGTATCTATTTATATAGGCATCTGTTTAACAATATCTTCTGTCTGTCTTTACCTACCCACCTACCTACTCACCCCACCTACCAACCCACCCACCTACCAACCCACCCACTCTGTCAACAACATTGACTAAGTTGTGTTTTAGTTAAAGTTACTACTTTAAATCTGTTCAGAATTACTTCTCTTCAGTATTTCCTTTTGATAATGGCTAAAGAGCTAGAAACACTGCATATGGGAGTCCGGCAGTTGTACCATTGGGCAGATATATGGTATTTTACTATGAGAGATAAATTATGTGTGTGTGTCTTTGTCTGTCAGGTCATCCATTTATCCATTTTCCTCCACCCTAATTGCAGTGAATTTGATTTTAGAAGTTGAATTATGTCACAAACATATTTTAATTAGCATAAAGGTTGCTCATTCCTAAACACTGCTTGGTGCTGAGATTGCTGAAATTCTTTTGACATGGCAGTGCAACTCAGTCAATGCTGTTGACCATGTCTTAGTTGAAGCTACTACTTTCAAACTACCCAGAGTTAACTCTCATTGATACTTACCATTGACAATGGGAATTTGACAGTGGGGTAACATTGGGCAGATATAGTGGTTTCACACTTTTCACTATGAGAGAGAATTTTTTTGCCATGGTAACTGCAGTGAATTTTGTCTTTATAAGTTGAAATATGTCACAAACATATCTTAACTAACATAAAGCTCACTACTGTGTGTATACGTATGTAGGCATACATACACACACACACACAACATCTTGTAGCAAATTATAGTAACTCACCTTGATTCTTGCAAAGGGTCTTTTTTTGCTGTAGCTATCTCTAGACAAGTTAAAACCTGCAGTTGTGTGCACAAAATTATCAAAGTGTAACTGAAGCCCAGCACAGTCCTACTTCTTTTGTCATACAGGAAGACAACAGGTAATGATTCTCTTCACATGAACTAAAGGTGACAGTATATGTCTATTTAATGGCAGTGATTGGGATGGAAACAATGATATGGCTATTAGCTCTCATGCGACAGCTCCATGAAAGCAGAGTAATATAATAATATATTATGTTTGTCCATTGCTATCAACAATGACCAGGATATGACATGGGAGAAGATGGGTCATGGTGCATCTGATTGTGACCAATTAGGCCAATGCATGCTTGGAATGTTCTGCCACAGGTCAGGCACTGGTGGTCTGCTGGGAATGAAGGCAAGGGGTTTGCTCTGGACTGGTGCAACTCACATTTTCTTTGTGCCCCTGCAATCCTATTCTGTTCATAGGAGATGGTACCTCTGTTGGTGCAGCTACACCAGACAGGGCAGTCCTGTGCTTGCATTTCCTAGGTGTCAGGGTTGATTTGAAAGGACTTCAGTGAGGCTTTGAGTGTAACTTTGAAGTGCTTTTTTTTCTGCCCACCTTGTGTGATCTTGCCTTCTGCCAGTTCACTATAAAGCAGGTTATGATGAAGCTGGTTATAGGTGAAGATTTATGCCAGTTATCACTTGGGAATCCATCAGAAAAGATTATTGATAGTTACTTTCAATAGGACCCTATGAAAGAAGTGCTTAAAGACTCTCCACTCATGACCCACCAAGGATTTGTGGGTGGAGCACACTGGACAGTTACCCATGGGTCTAAGGGCCCAATTCTGACCTGTGTATGCTGTGGCTAGCTGACAGTAAATAAATACTGTAGGGCCCAGTGTATTGATTTGCCTAGGGCTCTCAATCTATGTATACTGTGGCTTGCTGTCAATAAATAAATATTATAATGCTCAGTTCCTGGTCACCTCATGAGTCTAGGTAGCTCAGTTCTGATCTTTTTATGCTGTGGTTTGCTGTCAGTAAATACTATAATGGTCAGTGTAATTATTTGCGTAGGCACCTCAAGAGTCTAAGGACCCAATGATGACCTATATATGCTGTGGCTTGCTGTCAATAAATACTATAATAATCTGTAATTATTTGCCCAGGCATCTCAAAGAGTCTAAGGACACAATGCTGACCTATGTATGCTGTGTCTTACTGTCAATAAGTAAATACTTTATGACCCAGTGTGTTGATTTGCCCAGGGACCTAAAGTGCTGCTATGCCAGTTCTGGATGGAGAAGACATGAAATGAATGGATGGTTATCATTATCCTCTCTACACCTTTGAGATAATTCTTTCTGTCTACGATTATGCAGAAAAGATCACATATACAGTTTCACTACAGCTAATATATTCCTGACCACAGGAATCTACAGGAGAGATGTTTCGTTCCAACATCTATAGTACTAAGTTGTAAGAGAAATCTCCTCCTGGAAAGGCACTGTATTGTTGCAGATAGCTTTCCTCATAAGAGAAATTGAACTCAGAACTGCTAACAAATAAACTTTGTTGTATTGTTGTTTACAGTGAAGAACTCATACTAAACTACCATTTTTATATGTAGCATGAAGTCTTAAGATGATCGTTGAACTTGCTAGAAATTGCTGTCAGATTCTTACAAGTCACACCCTACCATCTTTTTCTCCTCTAAATATGGAAGACCTAAAAAGATATTATCATTTTACCTACTCTGTCCTGTCCTTGTTTACCAAAATATTTATAAAGCTATGTGCACTTGATGCCTTTAATATTAAGCAAATACAAGGACGACTATAGTGATGATGATGATGATGATGATAGAAGTATAAAATATTCATAACAACAACAGCAACAGGAGCAGCAGTAGCAACACCATTAAGCATACTGACACCAAAATTGCAATAGAGACACGAAGAAAGAAAATACATATTTATGTAAGATATCTGCTTTTGATCCTTGGAATTAGACCAACACAGACACACACACATACACGTACACATGCACCGGTATGCTTGTATGAAACGATAATAGATATCACTACTAAAGTAATACAAAATTGTGACAGTTACGTATAGCGTACCTTTGTTCACAGCAAAGAATGTGTGTTTGTGCATTTACATTAACATGTGTAAGTGCTTATGTCTATGTCTGCGTGAGCATGTGTACATTTGTGTCTGAGTGTATATGCATGTGTGTGTGTGTGTGTGTGTGTGTGTGTGTGTGTGTGTGTGTGTACATGTGTTTGTGTGTTTGAATAGGCAAGATATTCCATCCTTTTATCTATTTATAAAGCAATTGGCCATCTTCAGTTCTCCTTGGTGTAGCAAAAAGCAGTTTATATAAAGGGAGTGGAGGATTGGGTTTTGCCTCATAAACTGTCTCCGCTGTGCTTGCATTCTGCTGTTGCCATTTTTGTCATCGTTGTTGTTGTTGTTGCTTCACAGTGTTGTTGTTGTGTTTTAATGTTGATGAGGAAAGGTGTGCTTATCTTATCTACAGAAATGTTTCCCAAGCTGCTCGCACTGGATGCATTTTCTGCCATTATATCCCATCTCATTAGGACTACCAAATTTGAAACACTCCAAATACTTGGGGCTCAGTAGGTGTAGGAGGCTGCTGTGTTTGGTGTTGGTTTCTTTGCAAATCATGTAGATGGCGTTGGGGGAGATACGGTAATTATGGTTTTTATGGATAGAAATAGCCATATATATATATATATATATGTGTGTGTGTATATATATAAATAAATATAAATGTATATATGTATATCTTTGTAGGTGTGGGTGCATGTATATATATGTGTGTGTGTGTAATTATATATATAATATATATATAAATTAATGTATATGTGTATAGACATATGCATATGTTTGTATGTGTGTAAGTATGTATATATATGTGTGTGTGTTTGTGTGTATATATATATATATATATATATATATATATATATATATAGTGTCTATGTGTATGTATATATATATAGTGTCTATGTGTATGTATATATATATTGTGTATATGTGTATGTATATATATATGTATATATATATTGTATATATGTGTGTATATATATATTGTATATATGTGTGTATATATATATTGTATATATGTGTGTATATATATATATTGTGTATATGTGTGTGTATATATATATTGTGTATATGTGTGTGTATATATATATGTATCTATATCTGTGTGTATGTATATATATATATATATATATATAAATTTAAATGTGTGTATATATCTAAGTATATATGTATGTATGTATGTGTGTGTGTATAGCCAAAGGACTTTTACATATATAAAAAAAAAAGTAGAAGTCATTTATGGCCTGGGCAATTTGCATAATTTAAACAAACGAGCTAAGAGAAATAACCCCGAGTGGCCAGTAGCATATCTTTGAGCAAGATAGACAAATACAGGTTTATCAAATGCCATACAACTTAGAAGAATTCTTGAATCTTGGTACCATTTGGTAATTTTGACAGATCTTCTTGATGTTGAAAATCAGGAATTTACATATTTGATATACCTGTCTGCATGTGTTCAGCCAAAAAGGAAAAATTTAAAGTATTCTAACAGAATTTTTTTTTTCTTTTCAAGAAATGTTTTAAAACCAAATTTTGTTGAGGAATCAATTAAATTTGTAATTATTTAATAACTATTCTCATAATTTTGACTTTGCCATGATTAAGAATATTTATCAAATTTATCCTTTTACTTATTACTTGCTTCAATCATAGGACTGCAGTTGTGCTGAGGAACCAGTTTGAAGGATTTTAGTTAAACAAATCAACCCCAGTACTTTCTTGTTTTTAAACCTGATATGTATTCTATCTGTCTCTTATGCTAGATTGCTAATGCTGTGAACAAACCAACACCATTTGTCAAGCAGTAGTGAGGGACAAACACAAAGACACACACACACATGCACACACATATATGTATATATGTATGTACAAAAGCACCCAGGCCAGTGCCATGTAAAAGCACCTATACTGGTGCCAGTACCACATAAAGGCACCCAGTACACTCTGGTTGGCATTAGAAAGGGCATCCAGTCATAGAAATCATGCCAAGGCAGACAAATGGAGCCTGGGCTGCTCTCCAGCTGGCTGACTCCTGTTGTCAAACCAACCAACCCATGCCAATATGGAGAATGGATGTTGAAAGATGATGATGATGATGATATTTATATACAATGAGATTCTTTCAATTTCCATCTACCAGTTCCATTCACAAGGCCTTGGTTGGCCCGAGGCTATAGTAGTAAACACTTGCTCAAAGTGCCATGCTGTGAGACTAAACCTGCAACTATGTGGCTGGGAGGGGAACTTCTTACCACACAGCCACAGCCAAGAAATTTTCAGCATGATTTTCAAAATAGAGAAACTGTCTCAGGATGTTTTTCAAGACAGAAATGTTAAACGTTTCAAAGATAATACTTCAGAGGAGAACTACCTTGTCTTGTTTCATACCATCTCACCGTACTATATTAAGTTTTGACGTTGCTTGGTACAAAGCTGTCAGTAACATGTTTCTCTTAGAATGCACTGCAAATGTAATACTTCATAAGTTCAATAAAGGATACAGTGCTACTGAAGCAATGTAAAGTATTCAAGAGCTTTATGGCAGGATATATTCTGTATCTGAGAAAACATATATATTTGACACTTCCAAATATTTTTGGGTGGTGACAGCAGTTTCGCATATGTGCTAGTTTGCATCTGATAATGATTTAGTGTAAAGCTCATTTAACAAGCATTGTTCCATATACGACAACAAAACTGCTACAATCCATTTCATCCACACATCAAGATTTGCAACTACTCTGTAAAGTGTCTAATTTCAGAAACTGTGTGCTCGCTAGAATGTCAAGCAATAATCAGAGAGAACATATAAATATTTGCAAGGTTGATGGCTTGTAATAAAACTGGGTAATCATTGTAATGCTAAGCATTGTAACCAATAGGTATGTGCTAGAAAATCAGTAAAAGCTATTGTCAAAAGCAAGTCTTCACTCTAAGAAATGTTTTTTCCTTTTTCATTTATTAGTATCTCACTACATAAACCTGGTCATATAAATTTCAGCTATAACAACTATCTAATCACTAATGAGATCTCTAACGAGAGAGCTTTTATATTGTCATTAGACCTACTAAAATTAGCAGCCAAATTTCCTTGTATCACATGCTATCACTTTAGTAAAGGACTCTTTGTATAATGTAGTCAAGATTACACTGTACCTCAATAAGACATGGTTGGGATGCTCATATTTGGAATGCCTTTGATTAATCTGAACTATGCTAGGGCTAACAATAATTGTCAGCAGCTTGACTTACTTGGTTCTGTAGAAAGACTGACCATCCTTTTAGGTTAACTGGAAAAAATTGTGCTGTACAAGAAAAAAATGCACATCTTCATGCTACTCAGATTATTCCGCAAACTGTGGGGGCACTCACATATATATGGAAAATCTCTTCATTATCTTCTGATTTTCATCTCTTAGAATATTCTCCTAGATTTTTATTTATTTATTCAAAAACCAACTAGATTATCTAACTAAAAAATACTGGGTTGTCTGGAAAGTTTGTGCCGATTTTTAAAGGAAAGAAATTTGATCAATAAATACTTACCATTACATTTTTAATCAACCAAATATGAACCATTTTGTTGCACAATGCATCTCCATCTTTTCTTTAACTTGAAAATACCCTCTTCCCAGAATTGAGGTGGTTTCATGGCAAAGAATTCATCAAGGTATCTTTTTACGTCATCCAAGGAATTGAAATTTTTACCATTAAGACTATTCTGCAGAGACCTGAATAAGTGGAAATCCAAAGGAGCAATATCTGGGGAATATGGAGGATGGGGTAACACACCCTAGCCGAGCTGCAGCAATTTTCATCTGGTTCCCAAAGCATCAAGTGCTGAAAATGAACTTTCTTATCTTCCATTTTAAAGGGTTACAGAATTAACACAGGTTATAGGAACATAAACCTTCTTCCACGAAAAGTTAGCTTAAACTGTGCTCTAAATGGAGGTATAATCAAATCCTATTTTATGGACTCAACCATGTTCTAAAATAAGTTGAAAGGTAAGCTATTATAAATCAACACAAACTTTCCAGACAACCCAATACTTTATTTTTTCTAGTTAATGTAAAACTAACTTTCATCATAAGCACCAGTCTGAGGTAGATCAGAGCAGCATGCCAACTGATAAAGCTTGACTCATGCATCTGTCTCTAGACAGGTAACTGCATTATCAGTTACACAAGAGATCACTTTAGTTCCTTACACAGGTGCTCAGTACTCAATCAACACATGGTCTAGTCCTATCAATGGTCATGTTCCTCTCTCAAATTAGCGCTTATAATGTCTAATATCTTTTATATTAGAACCCTTGCAGTGAATTCATAACTTTAACCATTTGTGCCATTTTCTTTCCAAACAATGTGAAATTTTTAAACATGGGAAAATGGGAAAACTCAAGTCATAAACTATCATTAATAGACACCATGCTTTCTGGCATGCAAGTCGATGTGTTATATAATATGAACATGTGTAAACATTCAAATACTGTCAGTCTTTCCAAATCTTCTGCATTTCACATGGAACTTTTGGTTCTCTAAAGTCCACCTACCTTTTTTTTTTTTTTTTTTTTAGCTGTAAACCTTCGCCTGAAAATTCAACTTATTCGCTAGAAAATATGATATCAAAAACACAGCTGAGATTAAAACACAGGTTATTAAGGAAATCTCTATAGATTTTCTATAGAAAGTATAGCCAGTACTAATTTTGTTACTTTCCATATCTGAGATACCTAATGTAAACAACAATGGGGTCAAAGATGAAAAATAGGTAATGGACATATATGCCATATTTCGGGAGTTTTGCTCCTTCATCAGCATCCATCCAACCCATTAACCATCCATAAAATCATTGCTTAAATAGCCACTAAATATAGCTGTATAGTGTTATTGAATGTACCAATTTTACAAATTAAACCCATTCTTGGAAGCTGGTATGTAAATATTATATATTTCTTTATTGCCCACAGGGGGCTTAACCCTTTCATTATCGTATTTATTTTGAGATGTTCTGTGTTTCTTTCAATTACTTTAAATATAACAAAGAATTTAGTAAAATAACTTAGTTATCATTGAGCTAGTGTTAGGAGCATATATTGTGACTAAGATTTGGTGGAAGATTTGAATTCAAAACTTATGAAAACAAGACATTTGTACTCAGAGCCAGAGCTGGTTTCAGCCAGGTTAGTAACGAAAGGGTTAACATAGAGGGGATAAACAAGGACGAACAAAGGCATTAAGTCAATTACATTGACCCCAGTGCGTAACTGGTACTTATTTAATCGACCCCAAAAGGATGAAAGGCAAGTCGACCTCAGCGGAATGTGAACTCAGAACATATCGGCAGGCGAAATACCGCTAAGCATTTCATCCGGCGTGCTAACGATTCTGCCAGCTTGCCATTGGTATGTAAATATTAATGACTTGAAATATGGCATATCTGCTCATTACCTATTTTTCATCTTCAATCTCATTGTTGTTTACATTAGGCATCTTGGATACAAAACACCATAATGAAATCAGTACTGGCTATAATTTCTAGAGAAAATTAGTAGGGATAACCTTGTGCTGCAATAGCACTGCTAACACAGTAGAACACGGTACTGACTTATAAAAAATGTTTAATATACTTTGTAGTATATTATGGTAGTATAACAAAGTATGGTGTCCTTACAGGTTGTGTTTTGAAGAATGTTTTCATGGTCCACTATTTTTATATAAAAATAGCATTAAGCACAGGTAAGGCTGTGAAGTTCTTTTTGCAATCATATGGTTTTGAGTGCAGCACCTTGGGTAAGTGTTTTCTGCTATTACCCTAGGCTGACCAATTCCTTGTGAATGAATTTGATAACTGGAAACAATGAGAGGCCTGTTGTGTGTGTGTAAATATATATGCTTAGTTTATGGAGTTGAGTGCTACTCTAGTTCTTCAAGTATAGTTTATGAAGTTGAAAAGCAAATGTAAATAAACAATGTTTTCTCATTGTAGGAATCTTGAGCAAGCAGTTCATCATGTTCATAAGAGAGCAAGACCAAAGGACCTCCAGCAAGAAGACAGTGATGCAGTTTGGAATGAACTTGCATATTTCAAACTTCAAAATAAGAATTTGATGTGGGAACGGTAAGAAATTTTTCTACATATGTGCTGTTAAGAAGTGTTTTTTGGCTGTAATTAATCATCACGGCATGGCACTGTGGGCAAGTGTCTTCTATTATAGTTTTGGGCCACTAAAACCATGTGAGTGGATTTGATAAACAGAAACTGAAAGAAGCCTGTCGTGTGTGTATTTGTTAGTGTTTGTTGGTGTCTGTGTTTGTTCCCCACCATCTCATGGTGTGTTTACATACCTGTAACTTAGTGGTTTGGTAAAAGTGGCCAAAAGAAAAAGTACCAGGCTTTACAAAATGAATACTGAGGTCAACACATTCAACTGAAAATTCTTCAAGGTGGTGCCCCAGCATGGCCGCAGTCTATGCATGCATATATATATATATATATATCGTTACCTGCATTGCCTTACTGGTACTTGTGCTGATGGCACGCGGAAAGACATTCGAGCGAGGTCATTGCTAGTGCTGCTGGACTGGCTCCTGTGCAGGTGGCACATGAAAAGCACCATTTGAGCGTGGCCATTGCCAGTACTGCCTGACTGGCCCTCATACCGGTGGCACGTAAAAGCACCCACTACACTCTCGAAGTGGTTGGCGTTAGAAAGGGCATCCAGCTGTAGAAACTCTGCCAGATCAGATTGGAGCCTGGTGCAGCCATCAGTCAAATTGTCCAACCCATGCTAGCATGGAAAGCAGACGTTTAAACGATGATGATGATGATGATATATATATATACACACACACACATACACACAGGCTTCTTATAGTTTCCAGCTACCAAATCCACTCACAAGGCTTTGGTTGTCTCAGGGCTATAGTAAAAGACTCTTGCCTGAGATGCAATATAGTGGGATTGAACTCACGATTACATGCATATATATATCTATACACACACACACACACACACATAAAGTCTTCTTTCAGTTTCCATCTACCAAATCCACTCGCAAGGTTTTGGTTGTCTTGTGGCTATAGTAAAATACACTTGCCTGAGGTGCCATGCCATGGAATTGAACCCAAGACCACATGGCTCAAAGCATGTTTCTTAACCACACTACCACACCTACACCTCTTGCCACACCTGCGTCTCTAAATGCTGAAACTGATCATGCTGTAATTTTATTTTTAAACTCAAAGTATTCAAAAATAGTTCTAATTTCCAATTTCTTGATAATATTATACATTATTTTCTAAATAGATTATTAAGTCTAGTAGCTTACCCTAAGTTCCTGCTTAAGAAAAGAAATACATAGCTCTTTTTCTCCTTCCCTTTCTCATTAACTGTCTGTCTATCTATCTATCTATATATCACCATTTTGTGTACTTGCTTCTTAAAATAAATAAATATTATAAAAATAAAACAAAGCAAAAAGAAAAGAACAAACAGTAAAATTAGTTATTTAGATTTTAGGAGAAATATTTTGTTTTAAAAGCTAAAATGCTCTCAAGTTTTAAATGCAATTTTACACATTTTCTGCAATTAGTAAATATGTATATTAGCTCATTTATTTATTTTTATTTTTCTAATTTAATTATTGGTTTGTTACTGATATTTAAATGTGTAATTTAGTATTTAACAGATAATTAGTTTTCTGGCAATCAAAATAGAAGTAAAAAAACACTAAACAAAAATTTGTATGTCAAGTGGATGAATCGACTCATTGCATATTTACCACTTATTATCCACGAAGATCCAAAATATTGCTAGTTTTAATTAGTCATAAAATTAAATATATAGACACCGCAATTATGCGTATTTTCATTTTTCATTTTTCTGCTTTTTTAATTTCGTGTTTTATTTCTTTCTTCTTATATATTTTTTGCTATAACTGATGTGAAGATGTGGTGAGCTTATCTTAGTTTCAGGTCCTTATTCTGTAGAGCTGCGTGTGTTAACCCTGACTAGGGTTTCATATAAAGGGTGGAATCAGCATAGAAAGTTAATGTAAACCTAAAAACAATAAAAGATTCTTTTAATCTTTTAACCCTCGGTCAACCAATGCCTTATGAGGGAATTTAATAGACAGAAACTATGTGGAAGCCTGTTGTCTTCCTCCTCATCATTTAGATTCCGTTTTCCATGCCGGCATGGGTTGGACACTTTAACAATAGCTAGCAAGCAGGAGGGTTATGCCAAGCTCTTTTGCCTGTTTTGGCATAGTTTCTATAGGTGAATGTCCTTCCTAATGCCAACTATTTTACAGTATGTACTGGGTACATTAGTGCTGGTGGTGTCACCTAGTGCTTTGCAAGATAGGACAAAGTTGTGTGAATATATATATATATATATATAAAAAAGTCAAGGTAGTAAACCCACTAGAGTAAACAAGAGAGACAGAGACAGGCAGAAACAAAGAAAATGCCCCTTGTATTTGAATACTATGCAAATATTCTTTTAAAAAAACTTTCCATTTAATTTTTCCAAAATTTAATTGTTTTCCATGCTTACAGTTGAAGAAATCTAATGTTTTTTATAATGTTATTTTAGCATTTTCTACCTTGACTTTTTTTCAATATATATATATCAACTCGTGTGTTCTTTTTCAACCTTCTATACACACACACACACACACACACACACCACACACACACACACACACACACACACATATATATAAATATGTCCTTTAAGTTCATTTATGGGAAACATTTTGAATATGCATTTAAAAGCTCCTGTTCTATTATGCCAGTTACAGCCTAATGATGCCATTTGGCAGTACCAGTTTTTTGGGGTTTGTACTGAGCTATGCCAATATAATGTAGGATAAAATAAAAATGATAATCCTTGGATGGAATTTTTAAATATTTTAATGCATTACTACATTTGTTTCCATGAACCACATGTTTCCTAAGATCAAAGAAATGAATGCATGAACATGATATACCTGAAGTCCATGGATACTGCTGACTACACTGTAAACATCTCAGGAATACAGACTATGATCTTAAAAAACATATGAACTGTGGAAACACACATAGCAATGCATTAAAATACTTATACATTTCATCCAATATATATATATATATAGATAGATAGATAGATAGATATATTTATGTATGTATATATGTGTGTGTGTCTTTGTATTTCTCCCCTTCCCTATTCACTCATTCATGTTCACCCACATTCATTTATTGATTCTCATTCGCATTTTTTCTTCCACATTCAGATATTGATAATCACTTTCTCACATTCGTTTGTTCATATTTGCTCATTCACTGACATGCTTTCACATATTTACCTAATCCCTTTCTTCTGCTCGTGCACAGCCACTAAACTACTCGTTCACATAACTTTCTCTTTCTCTCACACATGCACACATGTTAATCCATGCATCTTCTCTACTCACTATTCCTAGGAGGGTTTTGGCAGTAGAGACTCATGAGAGTGTTCGGGCACCTCCTCCATTGATTCCTATCAGAAACAACCGTCATTAGACTTTCCAACACACAACATTATGTTAAGCATGAATTTCATTTAGAAGAGCAGCAGATGATGTTTTTCAAATGACATTGAATCACTAATCTCAAATGTTTCAATAAAATAATTATATAGAGAATAGGAAATATTTAAAATTTCGAAAATGTTTTGGTTTTCTTTAATCTATTTTCAGTTTTGTGGAGGCTCGTGGCTTAGTGGTTAGGGTGTCAGCATCATGATCATAAGATTGTGGTTTTCATTCTTGGACCGGGTGACGCGTTGTGTTCTTGAGCAAAACACATCATTTCACGTTGCTCCAGTCCACTCAGCTGACAAAAATGAGTAACGCTGCGATGGACTGGTGTCCTGTCCAGCTGGGAACACATACACCATAAAAACCGGGAAACCGGCCCTGTGAGCTTGGCTAGGCTTTAAAAGGGTGCATTTTATTTTTATTATTTTCAGTTTTATTTTATAAATATTCCATGAAAATTAAGATTTGAATTTAATGATTACAGTCTTTCTTTTATTCTTTTACTTGTGTCAGTCATTTGAGTGCAGCCATACTGGACACTGCCTTTTCGTTGAAGAAATCAACCCCAGGACTTATTCTTTGTAAGCCTGGTACTTATTCTATCAGTCACTTTTTGTCGAATCATTAAGTTATGGGGATGTAAGCACATCAACATTGGTTGTAAAGTGATGGCTAGAGGAACAAACACAGACACAAAGACACACACTCACAAACACACACTCACACACACACACATGCACACACACATGCACACACATATACATATATATATATATATATATATATATACCACGAGCTTCTTTCAGTTTTCTCTACCAAATCCACTCACAGGGCTTTGGTTGACCTGAGGCTATATTAGAATACACTTGCCCAAGGTGCCACGCAGTGGGATTGAACCCAGAGCCATGTGGTTGGGAAGCAAGCTTCTTACCACACAGCCACACCTGTACTTATATAACATGTGTATATGATACATATATAATACAAAACCACATCAGAATACAAATCTAAAACCAAAGACAACACAAACATGAGCAAAAAAAAGAAAAAGAGGAAGAAAGAAGAAAAGACATCAGTTCAGCAGTAAGTGCATCAATTGGTCACACACAACAAGGTTCAATGGAACCTACTGAAGCAAGGCAACATGTTGACAGCATTATCAAGGTGATGGCAAGGGTAAGGCGTTGGAGCAGCCAAGCACCCTCACAGGCGTCACTTGAGACTTTGGTAAGACAAACCATGAACAATGATAAGAACTTCACTGTTAGTGGCCCAGCTTCTCCAAACATCTCAAATGCTACAGACTGGAAGAAACAGTTCACTGACAAGTCCTAATAACACACACACACAAACACACACACGGAAACATACACTACACTTAGACAGAGAAATGTACATACATGTGCACACACACACATATGCACACATGTACATACATACACAGAAGAACAACTATATCCTCATTATTAAAACTAGATACTATTTTGCGATATGTGTAATGGAAATTCAATAGTAGATGTGACCAAATCAAAGATCAATAAACAGAACTAATCCTACTATTTCAAAGAATTTGTTTTTAAAATTCAATTTTCAGTTTGAACAGCCACTTTCCTTTTTTCTTTACACAATTATTTTTGAAATTTATTTAATATTTTCCAAACATTATCAACATTTTACTGTATATTTCATGCTATTTTAAGTTGCTCTTTGCTGCATATGTTTTTAGTATTTCTTAATTTCTTGAAGCATGAATGTTCTGCAAGACAGCTTTGATGAAAAATATTGCCTTTTTGATTGTCTAACATTAAATTGTTGCTTCCCCATCCCCAATCCACCTTCCATATACAATCTTTCATGTTTTTGTCTTTATTTCTGTAAGTTACCACTCCTGAATTGCAAATACTTCTGTCTGTCTGTCTTCATATAGGCAATGGTATAGTTGTGTGGTAAGAAGTTTGTTTCCTAATCACATGGTTTTGGATTCATCCCCACTGTGTAGTACCTGGGGCAACTATCTTTTACTATAGTTTCAGGCCAACCAAAACCTTGGGAGTGGATTTGGTAGGCATTAATTGAAAGAAGCCTATTGTATATATTTTCCCATGTGCTTACATGCATGTGTGTCTGTGTCTGTCCCCTACCAATTCTTGATAACCAGTGTTGGTGTGTTTATAACCTTGTAACTTAACAGTTTGGCAAAAGAGACCAATAGAATAAGGTTTATAAAAATAAATACTGGGTTCAATTCATTCGACTATAAATTCTTCGAGGTGGTGCCCCAGCATAGCCACAGTCTAATGACTGAAACAAGTAAAAGGTAAAAGATATACATTTATATATAAATACACTCACACACACACATACACACACACGAGGCATTGGTCAATCCAGGGTTATGGTAGAAAGACACTAACCCAAGTTGCCATGCATAGGATTTGAATTCAAAACCATATTTAGTTGCAAAGTGAGCTTCTTAATCATGTGGCCATGCACTTCAAAACTTCCATGCTTCCTGAGATTCGCTAACACTACACTTGATTTTCTCCCCTCCATGCACACGCAAGCATGTATCTGACTCACACACTTTTCACTTCCCAGACATTTGGACATTAATGCATATGCTTTATACCCACTTTTGACAAGTTGTGGTGCACCTGAGCACTGTATACAATAATTTCATCATCATCATCACCATTATTATTATCATCATCCTTGTCATCATCATTTAACATCCATTTCCATGCTGGCATGCATTGGATAGTTTGATAGGAGCTGGCCAGCTTAACCCTTTTGTTACTGTATATATTTTGAGATGCTCTGTGTTTCTTTCAATTACTTTAAACAAAAAAAAAAAATGGCAGTGCCCCAGCATGGCCACAGCTCATGAGCTGAAACTAGAATCAATCAATCAATCATAACAAAGAATTTAGTAAAATAACTTAGTTATCATTAAGCTAGAGTTAGGAACATAAATTGTGACTAAGGTTTGGTGGAAGATTTTAATTCAAAACTTATGAAAACAAGATATTTGTACTAAAGAGCCAGAGTTAGTAATAAAAGGGTCTGTTTTAGCATGGTTTCTACAACTGGATGCCCTTCCTAACATCAACAACTTTACAGAGTGTACTGGGTGCTTTTACGCAGCACCGGCATGGATGCTTTTTATGTGGCACATTAGGGATGCTCAGCTGGAAAGGGTTGCAGTGAACAAGCTTGTTTGCAAGGGCAACCATGCCTTTACTTAGCTTGTGAGTGGGTGTGTATGTGTGTGTATAAATTGAGAATTGAAAATAAAAACAGCAAAACAACAAAGGTCAAAAGGACATACAAATGGAATGTATGAGGTTGACACTCAGAATACGATGGAAAACAGAGTGGATGTATAATGTCTAGAACATAGCTCTTTGTCAGAAAGAGAAGAAAGGAAAGGTTCTGAGAGAAGGAAAGAAGTCCAAGAAAAGCACATGTGGTTACATGACTGAAGTGGGTATACACACACACACACACACACACACACACACACGCAAATGTTTTGTAAATAGTCAAATAAAATATCTGTTTATTCATTTGTCTTCTGTCTCTGTTTTTCTCTACCTGTCTATCCATCTATGTCTACACACCCGTCTAGTTGTCTGTCTGTAGTCTGTATAGATTTTATTATTCATCTATCTGTCAGTCTATTTATGTATCTTTACCAATTTTCCCTCAGATGCATTTTGCAAAAGACAAAAAAAAAAAT
This sequence comes from Octopus sinensis, assembly GCF_006345805.1. NCBI lineage: Eukaryota > Metazoa > Mollusca > Cephalopoda > Octopoda > Octopodidae > Octopus > Octopus sinensis. Next base: position 163,568,258 of record NC_042998.1, read on the forward strand.
GCAAAAAGAAAAGTAAAAGAAAAAAATCCTGTTGGATATTTAGGGGCAAGGACTAAATGCAATATACATGGTTTTCTAATTAACACTAAATGTCCTCGTAATGCTGAAATATAAAAGACTTCATAGATTTTGCTAAGATCTGAGCAGCTAACAACAACACAGATCCACAGGTAGTTATCAGGAAATTGATATTTATTCAAAATGTTCTCGTTATTATTTCTTACATATGTTGCACTTCCATTTTTGCATTTACTTTCTGTTTGTAGTTTTCCTTTTTTTCCCTCCCTCATTTTTTTTTTTTTGCATTGTCAATAATGCTGTAGAGCAACTAAAGCTGATAATAGAATTTTTAACTGGCAGGCATTGCTACGCTGGCCTTTTAATAGTTTGTTGTGTTTTCATAGGTTGATATATATATATATATATATATATATATATATATATATACACACACACACACTATATGCATGTTCGTTTACTAATGCTGTCCAAGTGTACAACTTGCAGACCTGTTCAGTGTCTATTCACCAACTCTAAACAATAGTTTGATCTCATAATAATAGTAACCTTTCATTTCTCGTGTCATATTTTTTTTTACTTTTATTCACCTTCCCTGTCTTTAATATTGACCTCACAACCCAACCATGCCCTTTCCTTAAACACACACTCACATTAACACAAAAACACATGACTTTAGGCTCTTATGACTGACTATGGTTCTCTATGACATTTCAATGCTGTTCTTCCTTGCTTTCATTCCAAGTCTTGAGAAAGATTTTTGCAGTAGACAATTTCTATTTGATATGATTTCATTATGCCAAGTTGCACATCTCATAGATAAAAACTGGCTTACATCTTCAGTGTATTTCTGCCAAAGACAGGGCTACTGTTTTTGAATTGCCATGAACAGTTCTTTAAGGTGTTCTTCTACAGCTGACAGCATTGCAACCAGTTTCTTTCTGCTTTTTCTCAGTTTTCTTTAAAAAGCTTTGTCTCTTGATCTATAAATAAATGTGTGTGTGTGTTTGTGCATTTTTGATTGTATGAAGTTGTTAAGAAATGTAACTTTCCATTGTACCATCACTGGCCGTGTGAAGAAATAGTTATAAGTTTTTGAAGAGACAAGACAAAAGTTGTGGAAATGTTTTTAATGTTTTCCAGCTATAACCTCTGCCAAATTTTTTACAAATGAACTGTGATGAATGTGTCAATGAGTGACTGAAGCTTTTGTTCAACAGTTTATTATTCTTGAAGATGGTCCGGACAGCTGAATGCTGTGGTAGATGTTTTAAAGTTTCTCAGGGTTGATGACTTACTGGTTTCAAGTTCCAATGTAATGGCTACTGGTCTTTGATTTTTATACACCCAAGGATGGAACTCTAAGTAGTACTTGTATATTGGTTTCAAATTTTGACACAAGGCCTGCAATTTTTAGAGAGGAGACAAGTTGATTATATCAACCTCAGTGTTCAACTGGTACTTATTTTTTCGACTCTGAAAGGATGCAAAGCAAAGTCGACTTTGATGGAATTTGAACTCTGAATGCAAAAAGTGAGGAAATGCTGCAGAACATTTTGCCTGGCGTGCTAATGATTCTGCCAGCTCGCCACCTTTAGCAGTAGTGTATTGATAGTTATTCTCTAGAATATTTCTTTCCATTTGTAACATTGGTGTTAGGGAAAAGACACATACCATAAAAACCCAAGTAACTTGCACACCTGTGTAAGTTACGCTAATGATTTTCAAGTTAAAGATTGTTAAAAAAAGCTTCTACTTATGTAAAATTTGCATCCAAAAGTTTTCAGAATTGCTGACATGGTCAGGGGGAAAAGGTTTTCAATTTAGGTGTATTTAGCATAATTTCACTTAACTTATGATTAGATTTTATTAAATTTTCATTAAATAAAAATAATTTCTCTTTAACAGGTATCACATTAAAAGCTATTAAATTACAGTGTGTGTTTTGTTTATAATAAACTTTATTTTACATTTCTTGCCCACAAGAGATTATGTCTGATCTTTAGCATACTGCTGTATGTCTTCTCAAATCACAATCACAGGAAAAGTTGTTAAGAATTATCAACAAAGACAAAGCTAATAAATATGCATAGGTGTTGCAAACTAAGTTTAATTACCTATAAGCATCAGCTTGGATGACACTTTACTCAACTGAGTAAAATATGTAAAAGACTGTGATTACCAGCATGGATGTCAGACTACAAAAGTAGTTGACCATTTAATGGTTTTTAAATATTCTGGAAATGATCTACTCATGTAGTTTATGCGCCCTTAAAATTTATTTTTATTTTTGCAAAAAAAAATGCATAAATTACATGGGTTTTTATGGTAGGTTAAAAGCAAGAATATGGCATTGGTGCATGATGTTGTGTCAGTTGAGAGTTAAAGATGTTTTAAAGAACTATCTGAAGAGTAAAACAAACAGTGGAATTGCTAAGTTGTAGAATTAGTCTTATGTTATAAAAGAGAAAAAGAAGAATGTTCTTAGTTTCAGACAGTGTCTCTTGTCTATGGTATGAAGCACTTTCATAATACTGACACCCCTCCCCACACACACACATGTATATATATATAATATTATACACTATAATCACCTAATAAATTAATGAGCATAGTGTTTTTATATATTTGTCTAGAATCACACCAGACGCGGAGGAGGAGAGAAAATAGTAATTCAGTGAAGGAGAAGTTGTGAGAGTAATAGCCCTGACTGAGAGGGAATGAGAGAAAGTAATAGCAGTGTGAGAAAGGAAGGGGTTGATAAACAAATAAGGAAGGAAGGGATGAAAAAAAATCAGTGTTTCAACTCTGTGAGTGTATGTGTGTGTGTATATGTACAAAAGAAGTATGTGAATGTTTGTATGTGTGATTATTATGCACCTTATCTATATATAAAATACAATTAACCGTCCTTATTGATGGCACCTCAATATATATTATATATAAATTATATGTAATACATATATATATGTGTGTGTGAAATTTATACATAATATACAATGTATATATATATATAATAAATATAATAATTTGTGCTTGTGTGTGTGTATATATATATATACACATACACACAAACTCACATATGGGGTCTGATCAATAAGTATTTGGACTGTTGCCATGGTAAAAAAACTAAAGCACACAAAGTGAAGCCACTTGGCACACATTGACCTTGGACTCTGCTGTGCATGAGTATTGAGTTTTAACATTCTAGCTCACTGCCACTGTTTACAGCAGTGCTTTGAAGGAATGTGTGTAGTGTGTGATCAACACATTGACTTTGACAGAGAAAGTTATCATGGCAATACCTTCTCAAGAGTTTACGCAAAGTTGCAGAAAGTGTATGGGGAAGAGTGTATGAACTGCACACAAGTGTATGAGCGGTTTAGTTGTTTTCAAGATGGCTGAGAAAATGTCGATAGTGACAAACATTCTGGGAGACTCGAAACCTGCTGAACTGAGAAAAACATTGCAGGTGTGCATGCAGCTGTGTGTGCACCACCTGTGAGTTATTAGAGGATGTGAAGATTAGTTGCAGTTCAGTTCAGTCCATTATCACTGAAGATTTGGCTATAAGACATGTAGCTGCCAAATTTGTGCCAAAACTGTTTTCAGCTGACTAAAAAGACACTTGGATTTCAGTTGCACAAGATCTCCTTGATTGTGTCAAGAAGAATGACAACTTTTTGAAAACTTAGCATAGGCCTCTGAGCAGATATTGCCAAGCCTTTGCCAAAATTTGATGCAGATTCTTTGCTCAACTTTCTCTGTCATGGTCAATGTGAGGATCACATGCTACACACCTTCCTTCCAAGCACTACTATAAACAGTGGAAGTGAGCTAGAACGTTAAAACTCAGTGCTCATGCACAGTAGACATCATGGTCAACCTGTGCCAAGTGGCTTCACTGTTCATGTTTTAGCTTCATTGCTCTAGTAACAGTCCGGATACTTATTAATCATATCACGTATATGTATATATATATATATATATATATATATAATATATATATATATATATATATAAGTACCACTGATGCTATATTCCTGGTAAGGCAGCTGCAGGAGAAATACCTAGCCAAAGATAAGCCCCTGTACCTGGCTTTTGTTGACATGGAGAAAGCCTTCGACAGGGTCCCCCAATCCCTTATCTGGTGGTCAATGAGGAAACTAGGGATAGATGAATGGTTAGTGAGAGCTGTGCAAGCCATGTACAGGGATGCTGCTAGTAAGGTGAGGGTTGGCAACAAGTACAGTGAAGAATTCTGGGTAGAGGTAGGGGTCCACCAACATAACAGTTGCAGCAATATCAAAGGAAGGCTAACTGGGAAGATAGTTTTTGTATGTGGCAGATGCTCAGGAGGAATAAACACTGAAAATGTGCAGAGAACAACTTCTGTCACTTTCCAGGGGGGAAAAACTAGAAATAGTTGATAGCTTCCGTTACCTAGGTGACCAAGTCAGTAGCGGGGGTGGGTGTGCTGAAAGTGTAACTGCTAGAGTAAGAATAGCTTGGGCAAAGTTCAGAGAGCTCTTACCTCTGCTGGTGACAAAAGGCCTCTCGCTCAGAGCAAAAGGCAGACTGTATGACGCGTGTGTACGAACAGCCATGCTACATGGCAGTGAAACATGGGCCATGACTGCTGAGGATATGCGTAAGCTCGCAAGAAATGAAGCTAGTATGCTCCGATGGATGTGTAATGTCAGTGTTCATATTCGACAGTGTAAGTACCTTGAGAGAAAAGCTGAACCTAAGAAGCATCAGATGTGGTGTGCAAGAGAAACGTTTGCGCTGGTATGGTCATGTGGCGAGAATGGATGAAGATAGTTGTGTGAAAAAGTGCCACACCCTAGCGGTTGAGGGAACCTGTGGAAGAGGCAGACCCAGGAAAACCTGGGACGAGGTGATGAAGCACAACCTTCGAACTTTAAGTCTCACTGAGGAAATGACTAGAGACCGAGACCTCTGGAAGTATGCTGTGCGTGAGAAGACCCGGCAGGACAAGTGAGACCATAACCCGTGGCCTTCTACACGGGATGTAGCCAGTCCACTTATGCATACCTTCCCTTCTTGGGACACAAAACTCTACTTGTGAAGACCTGTTGAGGCAAGTGAGAATCAGAATCGAAATCAATCAATGGAAATTGCAGCTGAGATACCAGTGCCAGTGGCACGTGAGAGAACCATCCGAACGTGGCCGTTGCCAGCTCCACCCCGACTGGCCTCGTGCCAGTGGCACATAAAAAGCACCATCCGATCATGGCCGTTTGCCAGACTCGTCTGACACCTGTGCCGGTGGCACATAAAAAGCACCCACTACACTCATAGAGTGGTTGGTGTTAGGAAGGGCATCCAGCCGTAGAAACATTGCCAGATCAGACTGGGCCTGGTGCAGCCTTCTGGCTTCCCAGACCCCAGTTGAACTGTCCAACCCATGCTAGCATGGAAAGCAGACGCTAAACGATGATGATGATGATGATGATATATATATATATATATATATATATACACACACACACACACACACAGAGGGTGTGTCGGTTTTTTGATGTCATTTGTACGAGCGATGCATGGCTCATAAAAGAAAAACTGTGTTTGATAACAAATAATTTTGAGAATCCTATTATCAGACCTAGTCAGTGAATTTACTATTAATATCAGAGGCTGCTTCAATACAGAGTCAAAAGTGTTGACATTCCTGAATCAGATGATCTTTATCAATTTTATACACAGTGCTGGTTATAGTGGATTTGGGAGATTGTATGGTATTATGGTGGTGTTGACTGACCTCTCTCTTGATTATAATAGTCTAATGGATTGAGGTCTTGTGCTCTAGGGAGTCATATGACTGGGACAACATAATTATGTAGATTAGCATACATCCATGCTTGGGTTATCCTAGCCTAATCAAACAGCAAAGTGTCTTGTTGGATGATGTACAGTCTTCTGTTGCATATTTTGTCCACCCAGGGCCTCACAACTTTCTCCAACCCCACTGTACAGACAGCAGCATTGAGAAAATGTGTGAAGGCATGACATCTCCCTCATCACTGACAACTCCCAGAACCATTACAGTTGTTGTCAACTTAATATGCATGTCCATTGGAACCTCATTTGTTTCTCTGTGTAACTATTTGTTGTTCCTTACATTTACCTATTGGTCCTCATCAATTTTTCTTTTTATTGGAGAAAAAGCATTTCAGCCTCTTAATGTTTTCACTTGTTTAGCAAGCACTTTGCATGGTTCAGATGAATCTCTCTTGTTATATCTGACATGAACTGACACCTCTGCATCACATACAATTTGTACGTGATGTCCTCTTGCCCAGCTTTTCTTACGATTTGTATTCTGCATTCTGAAACCTTGAAGTCCTGTGCAAAATCTCTGATTGACTTTCCAAGATTTTTATCGACTATATTTTTGACTTTTTGTACAAAGTTAGGTGATCAGTGGTATAGGCACTGTTTCTTCTAGCTTTACATTCTGAGTTCAAATTCCACTGAGGTAACTTTTCCTTCATCCTTTCAGGATCAATAAAATAAGTAACAGTTGAGCACTGGGGTCAATGTAATCAACTATCTCTCTCCCCAACCTGCCAAAATTTAGGCTTTGTGCCCATAGTAGAAAGAGATGTTGTTGTTTTTGTTTTTGTAAAGTGCAACAAGCTGTGAAAAAAGAAAAGAAAAGAACCATCTGCTCAAACAATTCTCACAAATGAATACAAGGTTACAGAAGCGTCAAACCTATACAATGAGGGTTGATGTAAGATATAATCAAGCTGTATAATAAATTCATCTCCAGGGAGGTTGTTCTTGTTGATGCTGTTGTTGCTGTTATAAACGTTAATTACAGATGAATTGAAAATTTGACAATTTCCACTGAAATATGTTTGTGTGTTGATCACTGTTTATGAAAACATCTATATTCTGCAAACGCTCACACAGAGAGAGAATCAAAAGCGAATTCCTTTGTTTCATTATCTGAAAATCATACAGACTTGTCTCTTGACAGTGCTCGTTAATTTTCAGCTGTTATAAAAGTCAAAGCTTTGCAGTTTTATAATACAAACTAACTTTGTTATTTCAATTATTATTATTTTCTAAGTTAACTTTAAAAAGAAAACTTTTATGTTTGTTATTCATGTTTTATTTTATATATATATATATAAATGTATGTATATGTATATATATTGTTTTATATATATATATACATAAAACAATATATACATGTATATATGAATATATATGTATATATATACATGTGTATATATATATATATATATATATATATATATATTGTTATATATACATAAAATAATATATATATAAATATACATAATACAATATATATATGTGTGTATATATATATATATATACATACATAAATGTGTATGTATGTGAATATATATATATAGAGATATACATGTATAGATATGTATATATATATGTGTGTGTGCGTGAGTATGCATATATACACACACCCACACACATTCACACACATATATATATATAATTTAGGTTATTATATTTGTTTATCACAAGAGTCAAAAGCAGACAATTTAAACAATCTGATTGTGTGTTGATAGATCAATAGTTTGGATTTTCGACAATTATGCTTTATTTTTGTAGCTGTCAGTTATATCACTATATTTTATCCAATATTTTTCTATGGACATCTATCTTCAGAGGGCAAATTGCACATATTTTTGTAATGTTGGTTTCAATTCAAAGCTAAAGTAGGTGGGAGGGTAGTCAAAGATAATTGCCATCACCATTGTTATCATCACTGTTGTCATCATCATCATCATCATTTCTTTGTCATTGTAGCATGAGTTTTTTTAGTTTGTTTTTGTTTTGTTTTTTCATGCTGATGTATGTTTTACCAGTCTACAACATATATCATTTTTCTATCTGCATCAGTGTTGTGTCATCTCATCTGTTTGGTCCAGCATCAAGAAACACATAATAATGGTTATGTATGAAGAACCATTGAGAAAGGAGTTGTTAACTCTAAAATTCAATCCAACTTCCTAACTAAACATAAATCAAATTTATTTATTTTCTTATGCATTAGCCTAGCAGATGTTCGAATTGAACCATGACCACATAGACATCCTCTGTCTGGAAGAGCCTGCATGCTGTTCCATATTTTCTCTCTGAATAATTACCCAACAAAAGAGGAATGTGTAAATTACTCTTAAAAGAACCAGACATGAACATCTGATATAATAATGAATGTTGTGTGTATATATATATATATATATGTGTGTGTGTGTGTGTGGGTTGCACCCATAACCCCTAACTTACTTTGTGTTATATATATATATATATATATATATATATATATATATATTTGTCCAGAATCACGCCAGATGCAGAGGAGGAGAGAAAATAGTAATTCAGTGAAGGAGAAGTAGTGAGAGTAATAGCCCTGACTGAGAGGGAGTGAGAGAAAGTAATAAAGTAATAGCAATGAGAGAAAGGAAGGGGTGATAGATGAATAAGGAAAGAAGGGGTGAAAAAAAATCAGCATTTCAACTCTGTGTCAGTGCATTATTTACATTTGATGCATATTTGTCCTCATCTTGTTTGTTGTTAACAAAGTGTTTCGACTGATATACCCTCCAGCCTTCTTCAGGTGTCTTGGGGAAATTTCGAACCTGGGTTCTCTCTCCTAAGGTATTTTTCGATGTTATTATCATTATTATTATTATTAAGATGAGGACAAATATCCTTCAAATGTAAATAATGTATATAATTCCTCATCTCTTAAATATAGAACTATATTATCTTTGTGAGTATATGTGTGTATGTGTGTGCATGTACAAGAGAGGTATGTGAATGTTTGTATGTGTGATTATTATGTACCTTATTTTGTACTCTATTTATATGTAAAATACTAAAATTAGCTGTCATTATTGATGGCACATGGTCAGCTAGTAGCTTTATGTTTTCTAAACCAAAGAAATAAGGCATATGCTTGAGTCTCTACATAGTTACTCAAAACTAGCATAGCTAGAGGGGTGTGGAGGGGGCAGTTCACTTTGGGCAGCACTTTTATGAGGGTGATACCACTTTGAGGGTCTACTGTAGGCTATAAGCCTGTATAAGTTGTATTAAAATGAAATTATAGTGGTTTTGATGTCGGGACATGGACACTACTCACCAATAAATGCAACAATCGATATAGTCACTGTGCAATATGTATTTTCGTAGGGGCCTGGGGGTGGGATAGGAGGAAACTGAAGGGCTGCCCTGGGTGGCACACACTCTAGCTACACCACTGTTACTCAGCCTGCAAGAAACAGTAGGTGAATCTTTCCCAAATGATACCACATCATTATTTAAAAGATGAGAAGTCATATTCAATTATATAGTGGGAGATGTACTATTTCTAAATAGGTAAGATATCTGTGGTATTAATGTCTTTTAATCATAGGTCTATGCAATCAAAATTAACCTATAGCTTCGCCTAGGGCTAAATAAAAAGAAAAAAATAAAGTAAATTTATTTGTTAATGTTATTCTTGACCAGTTGACAAATTCTTTACTTTTTTAATATATCTTTGGTGGTGTATACTTTATTTTTTTGTCTCTGTGTCCACTTATGTCTGCCCACCTGTCTAGTTGTCTGTTCTGATTGTCTACATAGCTGTCTGTATGTCTCTTAATTTTTTTCTTTGCCTAACAGTCATTCTATTTATGTGCCCCTACCAATCTTCTCTACCTTGTTGACTTAAAATGGAGACTGTTTTTGTTGCAAGCATTTGCACTAACCCTTTGGTCTGAAGATAATTTTTTTTCCTTTCTGAAAGCCCCTCCACTTCTTCCTATGGCTAAATAGTTTTTAAAAAATGTTTCTTTTCTCATTTGTAACATTAATTGCACTTTTTTTTCTTTTGTGGGCCATTCTAGGTTGGAAATGCAGGAGGAGCTAGACAGACTGCAAGTAAAGCACTCCCACGATACAGCTTCACTTCTTGAAATGAGGTTAACTCTACAACATGAGCGAGAAGGTATTATACTTGTTTTTATCCTAAATGAACCATATTAGGTACCTTTGCTTTTCTAGTATTTTCCTTTCTTGCTGTTAATTTTCTTAGTCTAAATGCATACAATTATACAAATACTTCAAAACTTATAGCTATTATAGTAAATTTTCTTGTGTATTTATATATCATCATCATCATCTTTTAATGTCTATTCTCCATGGTAGCATGGGTTGGACAGTTTGACAGGAGTTGGCCAACTGGAGCGCTATCCAGGCTCCATTTGTCTGTTTTGGCATGGTTTCTACAGTTGGATGCCAGCCACTTGCAGGGTATACTGGATGCTTTTACATGGCACTGACATAGGTGCTTTTATGTGGTACCAGCACAGGTGCTTTTACAAGCCAGTGGGACAGGTGCTTTTATGTGGCATCAGCATCCATAAGCCCACAAGACTAGGATCTCTCAACTGAGAGAGGGATGTAGAGGACATGCCTGTATATATATATTTGTGTGTGTGTGTGTGTGTTTGTTCTCCACCACTGCTTGACAACCAGTGTTGGTCTGTTTACATCCCCATAACTTAACAGTTTTGCAAAAATACAGATAGGATAAGTACTAGTTCTTTGAAATAAATGCAGGGTTTGGTCTTTTCAAATTAACCCTTTAAGTTGGCTTCCAAGTGTGGCCACAGTCCAACGACTGAAACATGTAAAAGAATTAAGGTAAAGAAGAATATATATATATTTGTAAATGCACCTATGCTGGTGCTGTGTAAAAACACCCAGTACACTCTGTAAAGTGGTTGGCATTAGGAAGGATATCCAGCCATAAAAACCATGCCAAAACAGATATGGAGCCTGGCCAGCTCCTGTCAAACTGTCCAACCCATGCTAGCAGGGAAAATGGACATTAAATAATGAGGATGATAATGATGATGATATATGGCAGATAAAAGAAGTGAGGTGAGAGAATAGATGTTTATACCATTAGTTTACAGCTGTTTCATTACCTTTTTAGTTATATAATTGATATTACATCACCATTCACACATATATAAAATATACTTATAAATATATATGTACACCCATATATGAAAGTGTACTGTACATTTCCCTAATAGACTAATCCCTGAGATTGTTTTCAATCTCTTCATCCTTTGCTTCTCTTTTTTGAGCATTTGAGTGAACCACCATCAGCTCTAACATGAACCTAAATAACATAAGCCCTCAAATAAACAGTGCATGAGTGTGTTTATATGTGTTTGTGTTTTTTTATATGTAAGTTCATATATGTGTATATCTTTTATTATGTTTTCTATATCTATCTATTACTTTTGGGACTACAGTCATGCTGGGGCATTTCCTCGATGTTTTTAGTTGAACAAATCAACCTCAATGCTTATTTGTTTTAAAGCCTGGTACTTTATCAATATCTTTTGCTGAACTGCCAAGTTATGATGATATAAACAAGCAAACACCTGTTATCATACAGTGGTGGTTGGGGTCGGGGACAAATACACACACGCACACATATGTGCATCTGTCTGTGTGTGTGCACATGTGTGTATATATATGTATATATGTATATATATATATATGTGTGTGTGTGTGTGCATGCGTATGTGTGTATGTAGATAGATAGATTTACACATGATGAGTTTTTCAGTATGCATTTACTAAATCTGCTCACAAGACTTCAGTCAGCCTTGGGCTATATAAGAAGACGTTTGCCCATGTTGTCATTTAGTGGGACTGAACCTGAAACCATGGGATTGAGAAGCAAACTTCTTACCACACAGCCATGCTTTCACTTGTGTATGTGTGTGTGTATATATATATATAAAGTAATAAATGTCAAGATTAGCACCTTGCTACTTTAGTATCTCTTACACTCTTACATGGAGTTAATTAAATTTCTTAAACAGGAAAGTGGTGAGTTGAATCTAAGGTGTGACAGGTTTGAGAATTAACAGCTGTGAGTTTATTGGTTATATAATTGTAATGCATGTGTTTCCTTGATTGCGTTATAAACATTTTTATTTTCAACTTCTTGTTTATTTATTTGGTAATACTATACTTAAATAAAACAAAACATTGTTCAAGTATTTTATTAGCTGGAAAGTATAATGAAACATTATCTATTTTTCAGTGTTAGGTGCGTCCATTGAACTGTAGTATATATAAATCTGTCAGCTTTTGGTTGCTTACATTATTCTCTGATTAACTTATCTATCAGTTGGTCTGTCTATCTATCTATCTATCTTTCTGTCTGTCTATCTGTCTATCTATGAATCAATCAGTCAAACAATGAATCAAGCAAGTTGCTTGTGTATTTGATATAGTAAGCTAAGATTTTTTAGTTCATGCAAACCATACCATTAGCAAAGAGAACCATCATACACTAAATGATTAATTTTTATTTCCTTCAGTGCTAATATGGGCTGAGTTTGTCTGTTGGTCACATTTTATGTAGTTTTTCATGTGGACTGCTTTGTGGTAGATTGGTTCTGAATGCAATATATGCAGACTCCCAAAGTGGTATCACCCTAATAAAAGGTACTCAAGAATCAAGTGGTGGTGTTAAACTTGGTACCAAATTAAGGCTATCATCCAAGAACTGGAATAGTTCCTCAGATAGGCTTTTTACACAGCTTTACCTTGAGGCTTTGGCCAGTCTGCAGTTATACTCGAAGACACATACCTAAGTTGCTGCACAGTGGGATCAGTCCCAGAACCTTGTAGTTGTGAAATGAACTTCTCAAGCATGTAGTCATATTTGCACCTAAGGAGTGCAGTCAACAAATCTGGATTATATAATCAAATATTTCTGTAACATTAATCTATTATGCACATATTCCCACTTATATGTATAAATATAGTATATATATATATATATGTATGTATATATAATGTATATTATATTTGTATATATAATATATAATATATATAATAAAAATGTGACAAAAGGTATAACAGAAGTACATACTGAAAAGGAGAAAAAAAACATACAATGGATGT
>NC_042998.1:163583780-163586280 GCF_006345805.1 Octopus sinensis
TATCTATATCATATTATATATATCTCTATATCTATGTTCCTATATATCTCTATCTGGTATATGTATATCTATCATATAAGTATATATATGTATATATATATATATATCTATATATCTCTATATTGTCTATATATATATCTATGTATATCTCTCTATATATCTATCTATCTATATATGTATATATATATGTTATATCTATCTATATATATATATACTGTATATATATATATTATATGTCTATCTATATATCTATCCTATATATGTATCTATATAATCTATATATATATATATATATCTATTCTGTATCCTCTATTATATCTCTGTATATATATATATATATATATACTTGTCTATAATATATGTTTATATATCTATATATATATATATGTTATATATCTATATATATATATGTCTATCTATATATATATATATATATGTATATATATATATGATTGATTGATTGATTGATTGATTCTAGTTTCAGCTTATGAGCTGTGGCCATGCTGGGGCACCGCCATTTGGTGTTGCTACTTGGTTTCACTTCATGGAGGCTTTCTAGCAACTGCTATTTGGTGCATGAGAGAGTTCGATGCAGCTGCCCTCATCTGCCCCTCCTGCCGTGAAGTTGGTTCATCTGGGACACCTGACAGGAAGAGATCCAGCTTCATTTTAAAGACATCTGTATCCACCCCATGCAGGTCTCTCAGGATCTTCGGGAGGATATTGAAGAGCTGTGGGCCTCGGAAGCCCAGCTATCACAGAATCTTGTCCTACATCTTGATGGCAGGTTTGGAGTCCTAGGCACCACGCAGTGGCGCCCAGTTCTGGCATTTGCGTAACTCTCGATGCCAAAGTTCAGGACACTTCCCTCCAGGATCTTCCATGTATATTATGGCATATCTTTCCCGCCTACGCTCCAGGGAATATAATTTTAATCTCTTGAGTCTTTCCCAGTAGCTTACATTCTGCATAGAGGCTATCTTCTTTGTGTAGCTTCGTTGGGGTCGCCTCAAGTTCTGTGATCAACTTGACACTGGATGGTGACCATAGCTGAGAGCAATAGTCAAAGTGGCTTAGGACAAGTGTCTTCCAGAGGACCATCATGGTTTCTTGTTCTCTTGTTCTAAAGGTTCTAAGAATCCATCCAGCCAGCCGTCTACATTTCAGTGTCAGTTTAGCAACATGTACATGAAAGGTCGCGTCATCACTCATGTGAATACCCAGGTCACGCACTAATTGTGCCTCTGGGATTGCAATCCCTCCGGGTCCAGTGTATTCATTGGGTATTGCATTCAGTTTTGCATGCTGATAGTATAAAGCTTGAAACTTTCCAGCATTGAACTGCATGCTATTCTTTCAGCCCACTTGTATATTTCGTCCAGCTCACATTGCAGGTGTTTAGTGTCCTCAGGGTTCTGTATTGCCTGTGAAACTTTTGTATCATCTGCATAACTTGTGATCGTGGCTCTCTGCGTGGCTGAGGGCATGTCTGAGAGGGCCATTATGAACAGTAGTGGTCCCAGAACAGTGCCCTGCGGAACACCGCTCACTATTTGTTGTGTTAATGGAGTTGGCCCCATTGGCTACTACCACCTGACTTCTATCCTTCAGAAAGTCATGAAGCCATTCTCCCAGTTTTCCAACTATGTTGAGATCACGCAGTTTGTGACATATCATTCCATGATCGACTTTATCAAAGGCCTTTGCAAAGTCGAGATATATCACTTCACATTTGAGTGGTTGAGCAGCCGTTTCAGCACCCAGTCATAGTGTTGTAGGAGCTGAGTTAAACAGCTTCTCCCTGGTCGGAAACCATGTTGGGTGTCGGGCAGCAAGTCATTCTCTTCAAGGAAGGTGATCAGCTTCCTTCTGACTATTCGTTCCATGACCTTGCTGATGTGTGAGGTCAGAGAGATAGGTCTATAGTTCTTGGCTTCCGCTCTGCTACCTCCTTATGAATGGGGCATATTTTACCTTCCTTCAGTTTTCCTGGAAGTTTGCCAGCTGCAAGGAAGCTCTGAAGAGGAACTGCAGTGGTCTTGCTAGGACTCTCTTACATGCTTTTAGGAGGATTGCCGGGAATCCATCGGGGCCAGTAGCTGAGTCTGTTTTCATTTCATCTATAGCCTTGGTTACATCTTCTTCCTTTATATCGATGTAATCTATCATCGCCGCCTCTGATTTTATATCTGCAGTGTTAAAAAAGTCAGTTGGATTGGTGATTTGGAGATGCCCAAGGGGTGGAGTGAAAACACTCTTGAATTGCTCATTCAGTATTTCACTTACCCTCATTGGTTTTCCTGTAAGTGTGCCATCCTTTTCGAGGAGTGGCCCTATTCTACAGTGCACTGTAGCTGTTTCTTTGGCATACCTGTAGAAAGCTCTGGGGTTAGATTTTATGTTTCTCTATAGCCAGGCTTCTCTGTCTGCTCTTCTTTTTCATGGGAGAGTTGCAGACATTTTTCGATTTCCAACAGTTTTATTTTTAGGCGGGACTTTT
>NC_042998.1:163591280-163601280 GCF_006345805.1 Octopus sinensis
TCTTTGAGTATCACTCGGCCTGGAAGCTGTTCGATAACCGGAAAGCAGTCCGTTTTTAATAGTTATCACATTGAAAACATTTCTTCGCTTCAAATCCCTCTTAAATATTCATAAGTTCTTCATTCATTGTGTGTTCTCGACACACACAGAAAGGAGAAAGAAGGAAGGAAGATAAAAAATTGTACACACACACACATATATATATATATATATATATATAAATATATAAAAAAATATGGAAGCAAGATTGGACAGGAAAATGGTAAGGAAAATAAATATAAAAAAATGTTTCTGTTTATGTTGCTCATGAAGTAAATATCAACTGTCTCATCTTTTACTGTTAAGTTTGAGTTTTACATTTTTCTTGCATTATTGTCACCTATATTATTATTATTATTATTATTATTATTATTATTATTATTATTATTATTATTATTATTTTTATTATTATTATTAATAGTTTTTATCATTACTATCATCATCGTTATCATTATTATTATTATTAATTTATTATGATTTTTATTATATTTATTAGTAGCACTTTATTATTGTTATTCTTGTTATCATCTTTGTTATCATAGTGATTATTTTTGTTATTATCGCCATCACCACCATCATGATCATCATCGTTACTGTTATCATTTTTGATCACACATTTTTTATTCTTTTTCCTTTGTTTTTTTTTTTGGTCTTTTTTTCCCCTCCTTATTCTTTTGATTGTACAAGCTATTTGTACTGATTCCTTGGTCAACAGTTAAAACAGCTTCCTTGACGATGCTGTAGAGATTATGTGACTTAGATCTAAAGTCTGTCAGAACATCAGGAATATCTGTGTAATCTAACTCTTACCAAAGACATTCTGTCTCGGACTACGGACATTAAAAATAAACAGCTTACCATTTTGTCTTCATATTAGCAGAGTGGTTAAGGGGGAGGGGAGGGGAAAATGGGGTGGGGGTGAGGTGGGGGGGGGCAGGGTGCAGATGAATGGAAAGGAACATAATAGAAATATAAAAGCTTAAAAAGACATTTGCTACAGTGTGTACTGTCTGGAGAATAATCATCATCACCAGCACCACCATCATCACTGTCATCATCATCATCATCGCCGTCATCATCGTCATCGTCATTTCTTGCTGTTTTTCTCTTAGTCATTGTTATATAAAGCTAGCTGCTGCTTGTGGCGGGATTGAGATCTAAACTGCAAAAAATGTAGTAGTAATAATAATAATAATAACAGTAATGATAAAAGTAATAGCAGTTGTCATAATAACAATGATAATGATAACGATGATGATGATGTTTAAACAAGATATACTGGAAGGCAAACACAAACAAAAATAAGAAAAAAATGAAGCAAATGACAAAACCTGTTAAAACCTTGGAACGTGTTAATTCTCTTGCTATGATGCATAAAGAAAAAGTTCCTTGTGTTTGCTATTCTTTTTCTGCTGAAGTCTTTGAATGGGACAACACAGTGAAATACTGTTTGAATTAACTTGACAAATTAGCACCTAACTGGTAATCTGATTAGCTTAATAAGTTTTTTTTTTTTTTTTTTGTCTTAGAAATTGGTTCAGGTTAGCTGGTTGTAGACAGCATTTATGAGGATGTTGTACATATAGTGTAGCAGAATTTTGTGCAACAACAATAATAACAATAGTAATAATTAGAAACTGACAAAGGAGTCCCTGTATGGACACTCAGTCTGCTGGAAATAGTGGCAAGACGCTCTCACAAATCACTCTATACTGTCTTCTATTTTATCTTTTTACTTGTTTCAGTCATTAGATTGTGGCTATACTGGGGCACTGCCTTGAAGAATTTTTAGTTGATTGGTTTATATGGCTGGATGCCCTTCCTAATACCAACCCCTCCACAGAGTGTACAGAGTGCTTTTTATGTGGTGCCAGAACCAGTATCAATTCTGATGTAGAAGATATATATATATATATATCATCATTAACATCATCATCATCACTTAATATCCATTGTCTTTGCCGGCATGGATTGGATAGATTGATTGGGCTGGCATGCCAGAAGGTTGCACCAGACTCCACTCTGAGAGTCTAATGGGTGCTTTTACCTGCCACCAGTACGGGTGCCATTTGCATGACACTGGAGTGCATTTACATGCCAATTTGCGTGACACCGGTATCTGCCACAATTGCGATTTTGCTCAGCTTGATAGAATCTGTAATCTCCTTTCTGTCAACACCTCAAATGTAACATACTTGCCTGAAGATGGAGGCTTATCCTTACATAACTTGCTTATCCTTACATTTACTCCTCTGTCCCTCTCTCTCTCTCTCTTTCTATCTCTATATATATATGTGTGTGTGTGTATAGTGAAGGCGCATGGCTTAGTGGTTAAAGTGCTGCACTCTTGACTGTGAGATCGTTGGTTCAATTCCCAGACCGGGCATTGCATTGGGTTCTTGAGCAAAGCACTTTATTTCACATTGCTCTGTGATCATTTCAACATCTGACATGTGGCACCCATTGCACCTGTACAGGTAATGTCAATCTGATGGAGGGAGTGAGCAGATGTCTGTGCAAAAATTTGATCACTATAAACAAATCATTTGTCTGGTTATTCAGTAAGAAATTGTCAAACCCTCATACATCATCCAGCAACAGTAGAGTCCATCATATATATACATATATGTGTGTGTGTGTGTATACACACGCACATACATATATGTTAGAAATTGCCGTCAAACACTCAAACCTCTCACTATCATCTAAAACAAAATCACATTAGATAAGGTAAAAATATTTCTGAAAATCAGTCAGGATAGTCAGAGCTTGAATGCCTTTGGTAACAGTGGTGGTGGTAGTGGTGGTGGCAACGGCAGCGGTGTCTCTGCTTGATTAGAACTGATCTGGGGCTAAACACAACAATGAGGGGAACTTCTTTTGTTGACACTCTGAGGAGATAAATAGCAAAAACAAGCCCCCGCCCCCATTGAGATCTATCTGTAAGTATAGAGGGACGAAACTAAATACTGTGGGACACTTAGTCGGTGTTCTGCCAATTATGGTGTCTCACCATGGTAATAATAGCAATCATAATCAAGATTTTCTAAATGTGTATTATTTAATCAGCTCCAGTATTCGAATGTTGCTTATTTTATCAGTCCCTAGGAGACAAACCCCCTAGCAATGTCAACACTGGTAGGATGAAATGGGATGCAAGTAATTACTGCGAAACACTTTCTCTAGTGATCAACTGATTCTGCTTTTCTTGTTACCTTAATGGGAGTGATGAGGATATTATTATTATTATTATTATTATTATTATTATTATTAATATTATTATTATTATTTAGGTGGCAAGCTGGCAGGATCGTTTGCATGTCGGGCAAAATGCTTAGCAGCATTTTGTCTGTCCTTACATCCTGAGTTCAAATTCCATTGCGGTTGATGTTGCTTTTTCATCTTTTCGGGGTTGATAAATTAAGTACCAGTGAAACACTGGGGTCAATGTAATCAACTAGTCCCCTTCCACCAAATTTGAGGCCTTATGCCTCCAGTAGAAAGGATTATTATTATTATTTAGGCGATGAGCTGGCAGAATCATTAGCACACTGGGAAAAATGCTTAGAGGCACTTCATTTGTCCTTACGTTCTGAGTTCAAATCCCACTGAGGTCAACTTTGCCTTTCACCCTTTCATGGTTGATAAATTAAGTACCAGTTGAGCACTGGGGTCGATAAATTAAGTACCAGTCAAGCATTGGTGTCGAAGTAGTCGACTAGTTCCCTACCCCAAAATTTCAGGCCTTGTGCCTATAGCAGAAAGGATTATTATTATTATTATTACAACCACTAGGCCATGTGCCTCCACCAAAGCTTTGTGAGTGAATTTGAGTGATAGAATATATATGCTTATGCGTGTATATCTTTGTGTTTCTATTTGTTCCACAGCCCACTGTTTGACAACTGGTGTTGGTTTATTAACATCCGTGTATGTTTTTGTGCATCCCTGTCTAGACATCACATGACAGTTGTAAATGAGCATCATTGCCATATATGCGATATTATTCTTTGCCTGTCTTCTGTAAAAAACATGTTTGGTCTTTTGGAAATATTACCTTGCTTGGAAAGAGGTGAGGGTTGGTGACAGGAAGAGCATCGGGCTGTAGAATATCTACCTCAGTAAATTCTACCTGACCCCTGCAAGTATGAAAAAAAAACCCCATTAAATGATGATGATGATGATAAATATCTGTGTCATATTTATCACGATGATGATCATGATAAATATCCATGGCTGTACTCTCCTGGACAAACTTCTCTAAAATCTGAATACAGATTGAATTCTGAAATTTTATTTATATAGACCTTCCTTGCATGCATATATTCTGATTTTACACATGATTTCTTGCTCTTGTAAAAACATTAACGATTTAGTTATTTTGTTTTTTTTACAAAAATAACCTGCATGTTATTTTATACTTATATGTGACAGCACACTCCTTTTACTTGGTTATATATCATATGAGATGTGTGATGGTAAATGTGTAATGTGCATATGTGTATGTATATGTAATATATATATATGGACATTAAATGATGATGATGATGATGACATATGTATATATGTTTACACTTCACATACATACACAAATGCTATACATGTGTATATAAATGTATGTAGATATATGCTTTACAACATACATGTAGAAATACTATGTGTGTGTGTGTGTTTTCATTTACACACACTTTGATGGAACACCTCAGTTACATGTAACTATTGGCACATGTACATATGTGTGTGTATTAATGTTTATGTATGTACCACTCACACATAAATATACATACATATAAAGTGTCCCTCACAGAAATGCCCATACATATAATTTTTACATATATGTATATGAGTATATGATGATTTGGAGTGGGTGTGTATATATATATGTGTATATATATAATATATATATATATATATATGTGTGTGTGTATATATATATCTGATGTTGAGGGCTTAAATCATAGGAAGAATATAAACAGCTGAGAAGGCTAAGGAAGGGAGGTGGATAGGTAGTGGAATACCCCCCCCCCCCGCCTAATCTCATACATATGCATGCACACACATACACACCGGCTCACTTCTTCGATATACACTGTCAGCAGAAATGCCTCCCCAGATAAGTAAATCTCACACACTGCCCTGCTAAC
Organism: Octopus sinensis; assembly: GCF_006345805.1. Classification (NCBI taxonomy): domain Eukaryota; kingdom Metazoa; phylum Mollusca; class Cephalopoda; order Octopoda; family Octopodidae; genus Octopus; species Octopus sinensis. The sequence continues at coordinate 163,596,464 of NC_042998.1, forward strand.
AGTTTTGGAGTGGGGAAAGTATCATAATAAAACAAAAAAAGGGGGAAAAAAAAACCCACAAAAAATGTGAGAGGCCATATATTAAATACTAAAACAATTGTAAAACAGTGATTAATAATTTTTTTAAATGATTTGTTTTTTAATTTTATTAGTCTTGTTCACACGCAAAACCCTCACAACTACACACACTCACACACATACACATACACATTTTTTGTTTTTGTCCTGTGCTGTCCATAATGTTTTTCTTCGTGTAAACCCTTGCGGTTAATAAAGAAATCATCATCATCATTATCATCATTATTATTATTACGATGATTATTATTATGATGATTATTATTATTATTATTATTATTATTATTCAGTAGTTTTATTTTTATAGCGTGCTTTCACTTCACTACCGAGCACAGCTCTGTGTGCCTTGGGTATGTGCTGTGATTTGTTGTGATGCTCTGATGGTTATTGTATGGAAAGTGTTCTGCGTGTTCTTATTATTATTATTATCATTATCATTATTATCATTATTATTATTATTATTATTATTATTATTATTATTATATCATTATTATTATCATTATTATTATTATTATTATTTGTTTTCAATAGTTTCAGGGGAACTTTAACCACATTCAGAAAGAAATCAAAATTGTTTACATTTATGAAATAGCAAGCTTTATTGCTTTTTAAAAGTGGATTGGCAGAATTGTTTAAATCTTTAATCAAAATGCCCTTCCTTGCAGCATCTTCTCCATCTCTTACATTCTGTGTTCAAGACCCACTGTGATTAACTTTACATTTATCCTTCTGAGATTGATAAGATAATGTACCAATGACGTATTGTGATTGATTTTCATCGACTGTTCTTTCTTCATGAATTTCTAGCCTTGTGCCTCTGTAAGAATCATTATATATATATATATATATATATATATATATATATATATATACATATATATAATAAGGGTTTTTTGCAACAAGTTGCTTGTGGTTTAAGCAACTTGTTGCAAAAAACCCTTATTATTATAATTATATAAATTTTTACCGAATATGGTCCTTTTCTATACCGAAATACTACTAGGTGAAATTTGTTGATTTTATTAAATTAATTATATTTCACCCTATATCTGTAATATATATATATATATATATATAATATATATATAGCAGGCATGGTTGTGTAGTAATAAGCTTGCTTCCCAACTACATGGTTTTGGGTTCAGTCTCACTGCATGGCACCACGGGCAAGTGTCTTGTACTATAGCCTCAGGCTGACCAAAGCCTTGTGAGTGGATTTGGTCGATGGAAATTGAAAGAAGCCCATCATATATATTTCTGTTTATGTATATGTTTGTGTGTCTGTGTTTGTCCTCACCACCATTGCTTGACAACTGATGCGGGTGTGTTTACGTTCTTGTACTATAGCCTCAGGCTGACCAAAGCCTTGTGAGTGGATTTGGTCGATGGAAATTGAAAGAAGCCCATCATATATATTTCTGTTTATGTATATGTTTGTGTGTCTGTGTTTGTCCTCACCACCGTTGCTTGACAACTGATGCGGGTGTGTTTACGTTCCTGCAACTAAACGGTTTGACAAAAAAGACTGATAGAATAAGTGCTAGGCTTACAAAGAATAAGTCCTGGGGTCGATTTGTTCAACTAGAGGTGGTGCTCCAGCATGGACACAGTCAAACAACTGAAACAAGGGAAAAAAATAAAGAATATATATAAGGTGGCAAGCTGGCAGAGTCGTTAGAAGACTCATAGAAAAATGTTTTATAGTGTTTGTTCTGAATTGAAATCCTGCTGGAGTCAACCTTGCATTTCGTCATTTTGCAAGGATTGACATAATAAGCTACCAGTCATGTACTGGGGTCATTGCTATTGACTACTCTCTCTCCCCTCAAAATTGCTGGCCTTGGCTGAATCGTTAAGGAGTTGGACAAAATGTTTTGCAACATTTCTTGTGATTCATTTTATTTTGAGTTCAATGCCACCAAAGTCAATATTGCGTTTCATCCTTTCGGGGTCAAGAAAATAAAGTAATGGTCAAGTCCTGAGGTCAATGTTATTAAATAAACCCTCTCCCTAAAATTGATGGCAAAATTAGATGATATAACAATAATGATAATAATAATAATAATAATAATATAATACTTTCTGCTATAGGCTATCATCACCATAATCATCCTCATCAAAGCTTATGTTCTTTAATCAGGCTGTCCATTTGCTGCCAACATCCTCTGCATAATAGGCATGATATTCTATGGACAAAATATGCAGAGATGCTTTAAAGTTGTGCCATTTGGAAATGTTCCACTGGAGTTTAGCAGGGATAAGCCATTGATCATGCACATTTTCCCAGAGCTTATCTCTTTGACAGAATGGCAGTCCTCTGTTAAACAAAGACTGAAACTGGGCACCTGGCGTAAGTGTTATGATTGATGAGATCACTACCAGTTTGGAACAAACTTTACAGGTACAGAAGTACTTTCAGAGGTAATTGTCCAAGATGTATGTAGGGCAATTAAATCATCCTGCACACACATGTAGTGTCTAATCTTTGCTGACTAGCTCTATCACCCTGCTGGACTTGCTAATTAACCATTAACTGGGATCCTTAGAGGTGCTTCTATTCCAATTCAGAGAGAGTAGACTTGGGAACAATAGGGGCTAAAGGGTTGATTCCACACTCCTCGAAATCCTGGAACTCCCAAATAAGGGCCCCACAACTGGATACCGTTTTATTTAGGAGGTACTGTCTTCTAGTATACTTAAGGTGAGTTTCACTGAGTAAGATCTACATGAAAATTCTGAGTTCAAATGCCACTGAGGTCTGGTTTGCTTTTCATCTCTCTCTTGAGTCAATAAAATAAGTACCAGCCAAGCACTCTAAGTACTGCAAATGACTTATTTCTTCCCTCAAAATTGCTGCCTTGTGCCAAAATCAAAAAGAATTATCATCATCATTGTCATCACCATCTTCATTATTATTACTAAGGCAGTGAGCTGGTAGAATCATTAGTGTACCAGGCAGAATGCTTAGCAGCATTTCATTTGTCTTCACATTCTGAGTTCAAATTCCACTGAGGTCATCTTTGCCTTTCATCCTTTTAGGGTCAATAATATGAGTATCAGTCAAGCACTGGGGTCAGTGTAATTGACTATCCCCCTTCCTATAAATTGCAGACTTTGTGCCTATAATAGACAGGATTATTATTATTATTATTATTATTATTATTATTATTATAGCCTCAAGCTGACAGAATCATTAACATGCCAGATAAAATACAGAGTAGCATTTCATCTATCATTCTGTTTGAATGCCACTAAAGTTGATGGTAACCCACAACCCAAAATTTCAGGCTTTGTGTTTTTATTATTATTGTTATTATCATCATCATTATTATTACTATTATTTTTATCATTATTAAAGTGGCGAGCTGGCAGAATCGTTAGCACGCTGGGCAAAATGCTTAGGGGTAATTTGTTTGTTGCTATGTTCTGAATTCAAATTCTGCCAAGGTTGACTTTGCCTTTCATCCTTTCGGGGTTGATAAATTAAGTACAAGTGAAATACTGGGGTCACTGTGATCAACTAGCCCTCTCCCCATAAATTTCAGGCCTTGTACCTATAGTTGAAAGGATTATTATTTTGCCTTTCATCCTTTTGGTGTTGATAAATTAAGTACCAGTTGAGTTCTGGGGTTGATATGATTGACTGTGCCCTTCCCCACAAAATCCAGGCTTGTGCCTATACTAGAAGGGATTGTTGTTGTTGTTGTTGTTGTCGTCGTCGTCGTCCTCATCATCATTGAGTGAGAGAGCAGTGAATGCCATCAAAGTGACACTGAGGGAAATGTACAAAGCCCAGTATACCCATCATGACTACCCATCTGATAAGGGTGCACCAGGCATATGCATCACAACCATGCGACATGGTGATTTCACATCAAGATAAAATGCACATGACCTTGCTGGTGGGGGCCCAGTTAGAATTTTCTTCAGGTTGAGTAGCCAATCCTGCTCAAAAGGTCCCTGAATAAGGGTTGATTAAGGCTGTTGAATGAGACACCCATGTTTCCAGAGGTGAATTATCCAAACCCCAGAGAATTCCTCTCAACACATGGCTATATTGCTCCCCCACTACTTCTGCTCGTGATCAGAAATGCACATATCGTCAGACACTAAGGGACATGGTCAATTGGTTGAGGTCAAACAACTGACAAGCAAATCTGTGGTATTGAGCAGAATATTTGTTGTCACCCATCTTTTATACCAAGACAAAACAATGTACATGATAACACTTCCAATCAGTTAAGATGAGAAGCCATGAAAGCCACTGCCTAATACTGCATCAAGGCATTTATTATTATTATTATTATCATCATTATTAAGCAGTAAGTGAATGAAAGCAAAACATACAGGGGGCACATATATTTTCTGTATGTGTCATCTTACTTTGTTTCTTTTTTTTTTATTCTTTTTGGTAGGTGGGATTTCTCTGTATGGGGGGGGGTATTTTCTTCTTTTTCATTGGCCCCAAAACCCTGCCAAAAATTAAAATAATAAACAATAAATAAAATCAGTCTCTTGATAGGAATCTAATAACCTGATTCATGGCTTACACATTATATATATATATATATATATATATATATCAGAAGGGCTTGGGTTCATGGTATAATTTAGCTTGTACATGTATGTGTCAGCATGTACTGTTTTTGCTTTATGTGAATGTGTGCATATCTATACTCATAAGTATAAGCTATTCTCCCTTATATATATGTAATCATTTAATGTTCATTTTCCATGCAGGC
>NC_042998.1:163606280-163683780 GCF_006345805.1 Octopus sinensis
CTTTGTTTTCTTCTTACTTATTTGTGTCTCTCCTTTCTAAGTACTGGGGTGAATTTGTTTGGCAAGGCCCTTCAGAGCAGTGCCCCAGCATGGTTGCAGTCCAATGACTGAATGAAGCAAAAGACATGCAGGAAGTAAATTGACACCTTTAATTTTCAAAATCTTTTATTTGATATTAATTGGTTGAAGGAGAGCTGCTCGTCCATAATACCCAAGCTTATGCAGATATGTAACACATGTTCTTGGACTAACTTCTAGCAGTTTTGCAATGTCAAGCCTTCGAACGGGGTTCATTTTCCACAATTCTCTTCAAACATTGAAGCTTCCTTTCCAAGGGTCCAGGTCGGCCGGGACGAGAAACTGTTGATTCTTTTCCTAGGCTTTTGAATTGCACTATAATTCTATTAACAGTAGCATGAGGAATTTGAAGATTTTTAGCAATTTTTCGCTGGCTAAGACCAGCCTTAGATTGCCCAACAATACAACCTCTTTAAAAATCTGACAGTTCTGCTGAATTTTTTGTGTGTGGCATGGTTACTCTTCGCAAATGTTTAATATTATGGAAACTGGAATGAAAAAGAATAATTACATTGTAAATTCTACACTTCTGAAAACATATCAAGATGCTTAGATCAGAAATTTTGAAAATTAAAGGTGTCTATTTACTTCCTGCATGCCTGTGTATACACACACACACACACACACACACACTTCATCTTGAACCATTAACCTCTACACGTTTTTTCTCTCTCCATTTTTTCCTCTCATTTCTTTCTGTCAAAGAGCATAGGCATGAGCTGTCAAAGACTTTTCCATTCTTCCCAAGCATTAAAAACTAATACACTTGTTTGTTTTTTCCTTCACCTGTCTTCATCTTTTGTTTTCTGTAAATTTAAACTATATATATATATATGTGTGTGTGCTTACGTGCATGCAAGAATCTATGTGTTGTGTGTGTGTGTGTCTGTTTGTTTGTGTGCACTGTTGTGTTGACATCATGTGAAGGTTGTAAGTGAATGTCACCGTCTTAGAAGTGAAATGAAAAACATGTCTGGCCAAGGGGAAATGCTACCCTGTTTGGAAACAGGTGAGGGTTGAGGACTGGAAGGACATTTGGCTATACAAAAATCTGCCTCAACAAATTCAATCTGATCCATACAAACATGCAAAAGTGGACTTTTAAATAATGATGATGTTGATGATGGTAGAAGTGGCTGTGAGGTAAGTAGCTTGCTTACCAACCACATGGTTCGGTGTTCATTCCCACTGCATGGCACCTTGGGCAAGTGTCTTCTACTATAGCCTCAGGCTGACCAAAGCCATGTGAGTGGATTTGGTAGACAGAAACTGAAAGAAGTCTGTTGTATATATGTATGTGTGTGTGTCTGTGTTAGTCCCCACAATATCGCTTGACAACCGATGCTGGTGTGTTTACATCCCCGTAACTTAGCGGTTCGGCAAAAGAGCCCGATAGAATAAGTACTAGGCTTACAAAGAATAAGTCCTGGGGTCGATTTGCTTGACTAAAGGCAGTGCTCCAGCATGGCCGCAGTCAAATGACTGAAACAAGTAAAAGAGAGTATATATATCTAAAGAATACCCCCATACATATATATATATAGAGGACATGTATGTGCATATGTACATATTTGTGTATATGTCGTTATGTGGACATATTTTTGGATTGTATGGATGCAGGTATATACGCTACAGTACACCCACCCACCAATGTTGATGATAATGATTATGATATCTAATGTGTTTAAGCAGTAAGGTATCTTGTTTGTTTTGTACTATGACATTTTATTTTAAAATCTCAACTGTTTCTAGACTGCATGTATATATATACAAACACATACACACACTCATAACTAACACTATGCTCTAATGTTTATGTTGTAGCTTACCTCCTGCCAATAAATGTTTATTTCTTTTCTTATGTGTCATATACTGAAAAGCTTGTTTATTATAAACTTTCTCTCTCTGTCTCCTACCGTTCCCCCTCTCTCTCTCCCTCCCTCCCTGTTGCCCTTCTCTCCCCACCACTTATTTTCACCACCCCTCCTACTCTCTCACTTACTCCCTGTTCTCTCTCTCCCTCTCTCTCTCTCTCTCTCTTGCACCCTGTTCTCTCTCCCTCTCATGTGTGTGTACACAGTCAAGGATGCATGTGCACATGACAAAAATAACTATACATCAATGTGTATGCCTTTTGTTTTGTTATACATTTGTATGTGTTTTATGTTAAAAGTTTTCTTTTGCTTTTTTTTTGTCTAATGGTGATGAAGAGGTCAAGGAAGGAACCATGGAATTTGTTGCCCTCTCTCCCCCATCCTACTGCTGTGACAGTAGAAATGTTAAATAAGAAATAGCAAATTTTCTGAAACAAAATCAGTCATATGTGTGTGTGTGTATATATATATATACATACATACATACACACACACATATTAAGAGAAGAAAATGAAGAGTTAATGGTTAATAATTATTTACGTGCCGGTGACACGTAAAAGCACCATCCGTTCGTGGCCGTTTGCCAGCTTTGTCTGGCCCCGTGTCGGTGGCACGTAAAAGCACCATCCGTTCGTGTCCGTTGCCAGCATTGCCTGGCCCCGTGCCGGTGACACGTAAAAGCACCATCGTGGCCATTTGCCAGCTCTGTCTGGCACCTGTGCAGGTGGCACGTAAAAAGCACCCACTACACTCACGGAGTGGTTGGCGTTAGGAAGGGCATCCAGCCGTAGAAACACTGCCAGATCCAACTGGGCCTGACGAAGCCTCCCAGCTTCACAGACCCCAGTTGAACCGTCCAACCCATGCTAGCATGGAAAGCGGACGCTAAATGATGATGATGATGATGATGATGATGATAATCATTTCTTCCTACAGTTGTTTCTATTTATACTCATTGAATGAATTACAAATTGTCCATTAAATTTACATTCATAAGTTATGAGCAAAATATCATGAGGGAAAAGTTAGACATTGCTTTGCTCATAACTTATAAATGCAAATTTAATGCACAAATTTGTAATTTATTCAATGAGTATAAATAGAAACAGCTGTAAGAAGAAATGATTATCAATTTATTAGTAAATAATTATTAACTGCTAAGTCTCCATTTTCTTTTCTTAATTTAATATGGATTATATACTTAATATATACCTATTGATTCAGGTAAATTTTATTTCCCAAAGATATAAGGTATAAAACCAGTGTTTTCTTGGGTGTAATCATCACTTTAAGAGGTTAATATAGCCTCTAATTAATTTGCATATGTGTGTGTGTGTGTGTGTATTTGCATGTTTATATATATATATAAAAATATGTGTGTGTGTGTGTGTATACACAAGTGAGTGGATAAATATAAGAAGGGCACTCAACACGTTTATTGGGAGTTACATATATGGATCAATACAGTTTGATTCAAATTTGTTGGTACTCCAAGAATTTCAACCATGATGCTAATCTTTAGTCATTTTGAATTTGAATGAAAGAAGTTGATTGTTATTACTGTAAAATTGGCTGCGATTAGTTGAGGATGGGCACATGGTGTATGGTTTGATGTTGGTATAACCGTATATCAGTGATGATAGTTAGTTGGAAAACACCACAGGGTGGTCAGAAAATCAGTCAGGTTGTTGGAGACGGGGTAGGAAGGCGCAGCATGCGCAAGTATATAGTTGTATATGTGGGTTTGTGAATACACTCAGGGTTTTGCATGCATGTCTCTTGATGCAAGCATGCACACACACATATGAGCAGACATGCACATGGATGCACACATATATACACATACCCATGTACAGTTGCACATGCTCGCATCAGTACAGATATGCATGCAAAACCAAATGAGTACGTCCACACACCTACATATACAACTATATACTTGCGCATACTGCACCTTCCTACCTCCCCTCCAACAACCTGACCAATTTCCTGTCCACCACATGGTCGATTTCCTGTCCACCATGTGGTCACTTTCCTGTTCATCATGCGGTGTTTTCCAACTAACTGTTATCACTGATATATGGTTATACCAACATCAAACCACAACACCATGTGGCCTTCCTCGACCAATCACAGCCCACCTTACAGTAATAATAATCAACTTCCTTCACTCAAATTCAAAATGGCTAAAGATTAGCATCACACTTGAAACTTTCAGAGTGCCAACAAATTTAAATCAAACTGTTTTGATCCATATATATTCATATATATACATATATATATATGTGTGTGTTTGTATGTTATATATCATCATCATCATCATCATCGTTTAATGTCCGCTTTCCATGCTAGCATGGGTTGGACGGTTCAACTGGGGTCTGGGAAGCCCGAAGGCTGCACCAGGCCAGTCAGATCTGGCAGTGTTTCTACAGCTGGATGTCCTTCCTAATGCCAACCACTCCGTGAGTGTAGTGGGTGCTTTTTATGTGCCACCGACACAGGTGCCAGATGAGGCTGGCGATATATATATATATTTATGTGTATGTGTTTGTATGTTTATATATATGTATATATGTATATATGTATGTATGTATATATGTATGTGTGTGTATATAAAAAAGGTTTAATGACGGCATAAGGACTACCATGAATTCACTTGGAATGTATCCAAAGACCATAGAAATCCTTGCTTCAGATCAAGCTGGATGGTGAACAAAAGTGTGGAGTGGAGTGAAGCATTCGAGAAGGCCAGGATAACACATGCAAGACTCAAAAGAGATTTAAAGAAGAATGTTGTGATTGAGAAGGCGAATCTCAGTGACCTTTTTGTGTGCACAGTTTGTAATAGACCATGCCTTTCTTTTGTTGGGCTCAAATCTCATTTGAGGACCCATGGAAAACAAACCCCCACCAACTATTCTGCCTATACATTTGTGCACACCCTTTCAGTGTTGTGTATGCCAAAAGGTCTGCAATTCTAACAGAGGCCTTAAAGACATTTTAAGATCCACAAAGAGCTGAACTTAACTGCAGCTCTTGGTGGTCCAAATCAGATATGCAATCTATGTGGGTGTCTTTTCAATACATTGTCTGGTTTAAAAGGCCACATCAGACTATGACGAATCGAAAGTGTAGGTACAAGTGGTGGTCAGGCTCTGCATGAAGAGTAGACAACCATCATATATATATATATATATATGTATGTATGTATGTATGTATGTATGTATGTATGTATGTATGTAGTTGTATGTATGTATGTATGTATGTATGTATGTATGTATGTATGTATGTATGTATGTATGTATGTATGTATGTATGTATGTAATGTATGTATGTAATGTAGTTGTATGTATGTATGTATGTATTATGTATGTATGTATGTATGATGTATGTATGTATGTATGTATGTATGTATGTATGTATGTATGTATGTATGTATGTATGTATGTATGTATGTATGTATGTATGTATGTATGTATGTATGTATTATGTTGTATGTATGTATGTATGTATGTATGTATGTATGTATGTATGTATGTATGTATGTAGTATGTATGTATGTATGTATGTATGTATGTATGTATGTATGTATGTATTATGTATGTTGTTGTATGTATGTATGTCTGTTGTGTGTGTGTGTGTGTGTGTGTGTGTGTGTGTGTATATGTATGTATGTATGTATGTATGTGTATATGTATGTATGTGTGTATATATTATGTATGTGTGTATATATATATGTATGTGTATATATTTATATGTAGCTGTGTAATATATAATATAATATATATGATCTCAGCACAAGGAGATAATAATAATAATAATAATAATAATAATAATTGTGTACAGTGCTCAGGTGCACTACAACTCATCTAAAGTGTATATATAATCAGGTGTAGTTTCGGCGGATTTCGGAAAGCATGAGGGCCTTAAAAGATGCAGTGTCATGGCAGTCAACAACTGACGCAGGCAGTTTATTCCATGCTTCAGCAACTCTGAGCGTGAAAAAATGTTTCCGAAAGTCATGGGAGCTGTATTGTTTTCTGACTTTGTAGGCATGTCCACGTGTGTTAGACACATGGAGATCAAAAAGGTGTTCAGTGTTGTTGTTGGTGAGGTGGTTGATAACTTTGTGGGTGTTTACCAAGTCCGTCGCCAAACGCCGGAGCTTCAGTGAATCCATGCCCAGGGAAACAAGGCGCTCAGAATATGGTAGGTGTCTGATGGAGGGTATGCGTTTGGTTGCACGTCTCTGGACAGATTCCAGGAGGTCAATGTTCTGTGCAAGATAGGGGTTCCAAACTGATGATGCGAATTCCAAGTGTGGTCGTACCATAGCTGTATACAGTTTTAAATAGATGGCTGGAGAGCGGCTAACAAAAGACCTGCTGAGTGATGCCAAGACACCCTCGGCTTTCCTGACAATCTTAGAGATATGCTTTGACCAACGCAAATCACTGCTGACAGTGATGCCTAGGTCACGCTCGCAAGAGGATTTCTTGATATCAGTGTTGTGGAGGGAGTATGTGAACGCAGGGTTTTTTCTCCCAAAATGCATGGTGGTACACTTGTCCACAGCCAGTTTCAGTTGCCAGTCTGTGATCCATTGCTGCATTGTGTCTAGGTCTGATTGCAGGAAAGAGTTGTAGACATCAGGATCTGTCCTCTTGATTTCAAGGTACAGCTTGATGTCGTCTGCATATTTCAATACTGTGGCATTCTTTAAATTGGCATCTATGTCGTTAATGTATGCCACAACAAGAGGGGACCAAGGACAGATCCCTGTGGTACACCCGATGACATCTCATATGGTGTAGAGTGCTGTCCTAGAACTGTGACTACCTCCTTTCGGCTGAGATGAAGGATTTCAACCAGTTAAAAAGGTCATCCCCCACACCCATTGCAGAGAGTTTCACCATAAGCCTTTTGTGTGGCACAGAGTGAAAGCCTTAGCAAAGTCAAGGTAGACAACATCCACCCATGAGCCACTGTCAGTAATCTGAGTAATGTCCTCAAGGAACTCGACAAGCTGGTCACTGCAGCTGGAGTTAGGGACAAATCCATATTGTGAGGGTCGGATGAGACTGTGAGAGCTCCAGAAGTTCCAGAGTGTTTCTCTGACACACAATTCCATCAGTTTTGCAATACAGCTAGTGAGACTGACTGGGCGATAGTTGACAGGTGATGTGCGATCGCCCTTTTTGAACAGAGGAATGACACTGGCAGTTTCCACTGCTCCGGAGTAGCACCATTGTTGAGACAGTACTGGAAGAAAATAGAAAGCTGGTGTAAAAGGAAGTGCCTGCCACGTTTGAGAAGCAGGTATGTAACTCCATCGAGACCAGGGGAGGCATAGTTGCGCTATTTTGAAGGTGACGTCGCAGCATTGCAGGTGTAAATTCCATAGTTGTTATGGAGTTTGCTGTTAGTGATGGTGAAGATGGTACATTTTGACTTTCAACAGTCAATATGTTTGCATAGCACTCGGCAATGAGTTCTGCGCATTCCTTGGGGTTGTCAGTGATCTGGTTTGTGTGAGGGTTGCGAAGAGGGCCCACTGGAGAGTGAGGTCTCTGCTTTGAGTGCACATATTTCCAGAAAACCTTGCTGTCAGGATTGGCTGCTATGCACTGTTCAAATTCAAGCACTGCTTTTTTTGTCACTTGCTTGAGATGGTTGGAGGATTTATTCCGCTTCTTCCTGTTGGTGTCTGATTTATGCAACCTGTATTCCCGTTCAGCAGTCCGACGTTCCCTCCTGGCAAGTCGGACCGCTGAAGTTTCCCAAATTGCCCTTTTGGGGCGGTTCTTCTTTTTTGTTTACGTGGCACTGATGCTGCACATGCTGCCCATATTGAGTCCAGGATACTCTGGAGTATAGTATTCACATCTCCAGAGTTGTAGAATTCACGCCAGTTTGGGTGCTGTAGTTCAGTGTGTGGTACAGGTTCCAATCTGCTCTCTTCCAATCGAAGGAAGCAGATTGGAGATGGTTCAGGTTTTTGTTGCCTGCAAGAGCCAGATTGGCGATGATCATAGCATGATCAGAGTCACCTAGAGGTTCCTCCGTAGTGCAATTGATAACCGCTTCAGGAGTTGTGGTGAAGAGCAGGTCCAAGGTGTTGTCGCCTCTTGTTGGAGAGGTGACTACTCATGACCAGTTTGAGTCCAGCACAAGCTCAACAAAATCGTTTGCACTCTGTGGCCAATGGAAGGTCTCCCAATCGATCTCAGGATGATTGAAATCGCCTGCAATAAACACATAAGTGGCTGTTTTCCTGGCAGCAGCTCGGAGGACATTGCAAAGCTGTGTGTCCCGATGGTAACTTGGGGGACGATAAACAACGCCAAGCAGGAGTGTTGACATGGTCATACGCACGTCACAGAAAAAAACTTCTTGTGATTCGTTCAAATCGGCACAAGGAATTACCAAAAAATTTGAACGAACGTAGACCATCACACCACCACCACGGCGGCGTTAGTGCGGTCCTTACGGAAGAGGTTGTATCCCGTAATGTTGAAAACCCCATCACAGAGTAAGGAATGCGCCCATGTTTCCGTGACAGTGATGAAGTCAGGGTCAACACTTCTGACGTAGGCGTTGAACAAATGTATTTTGTTGCATAAACTGCGAGCATTTAAGGACAACAATTTGTACCTGCTCGCAGTTTATGATGGTGTGTAGAGAATGGCAGGTTGTTCTGGCTTAGTTTCCCTGAGTTGCTGTAGTCTTTTTAGTTATTGTGGGTAGAGAGCACTCAGACCAGCTGTATCTCTCTTCCACATTTCAGCAGTCTTGACAAATCTCCAGATTTGTCCATCTTCCCGAAGACTGAAGCTTTCTGTAGAGCTGAGTTCCTATTCAGGGAAGCCACTACACGTAGCTTCGGACGTACATCGGACGGTAAGCCTGGGCGTGTTCGGAAGGTGGTCCGATTTTCCTGCCCAGCTTTAACTGAGGCCAGATGGTAAGAGGTTGCCTCAGTGGGGTCCGTAAAAGACAACTTGATGAGCCTAGGTTTTGGGCCAGGTCGTCCAAGGCGGATAGCACCCGTTGGGGGAACGCAGCCTAGGTCTTTGGCTGAGTTGGCAGCAAAAGCCTGAAGATCAGCCATGTCTTCTGGCACCCCAATGGCAATGACTTCATAACAGGAAAACACACAAAATAGACACAGATAGGTTCAATCCCCTCATCAGTTATCAACCAAATACCACCAGAATTTCAACACTTATGATAATAGTCTTCAATTTGAGAGCATCAGCTATAAAAAGTTATTGGTCTAAAATTGAGCAGACATTAAAAGGCATACAAGCTGAAAAAAAATTAAGATGAGTTCAGTAACAAGAACAGAAGTTTCTAGACTGGATAGTAAATAAAGGTGATTTGTGAAGAAAATATGATGGGTTTTTTTTATCCTCCTTACAGACTATGAGCACCTTCTTCGGATGAAAGATGATGGTAAGAAGACAGAGATGGAAGCAGAATTGAAACTTTTGAGAAGGGAGGTAACTGGAATATTTTGAAGTCTCTTGAAACATTCTTTTGCATATTCCATATACTCACACATGCACACATATACTCACACACATATACATGCTCTCATACACATACTCACTCACAGAGCTACCAGATATGCATTCGTGTACAGATGTCTTAGTTTATCAAGTCAAATATATGGTAAACAAAATACTTACTTATGATATCTCATATAGAGTAAGTCCCTTCAACATTCAACTTTGTAATTCTATAGTATTTATCATTTTATATCTATAGAAGGCATGTAGCTTTGACATCTTTATCTTCTTGCTGACATTTTTTTTTATGTTTTGAACACTCAGAAATGATATGATTACAATTTTCCAAGCTATTACTCTCATCTTTAGAGTATATATTGTATATTTTTACAGCTTTTTTACATCTACATTATCATCATTATCATTTAATGTCTGTTTTTTATGCTAACATGGTTGGATGCTTTGAGCTGGCTAAACTGAAGACTGCACCAGGCTTCACTGTCTGTTTTGACAAGGTTTCTATGGTTGGATGCCCTTCTTAATACCAACCACCATACAGAGTGGACTGAGTACCTTTTATGTGGCACCAGCACCAGTGAGATCTATTTTGGCATGGTTTTTACAGCTGGATGCCCTTTCAAACACCAACCATTTTACATTGTGAACTGAATGCTTTTTACATGGCACCAGCAGTATGTTTCATTAAATTTGATCACTGGTCACCATTCTTGGTTGTGGATGTATGTAGCCCATGTCTTGATTTGAACTGAGAGCATTGTTCTAAAGAACAATAACGTTGTTATTTACAAGTTTACTAATAATCAGTCTGATCAAAGCATAACATTAGGGGTGGTTCAAAGTACCAGCAGCTTGGGCAGTTGGCCAGAGTGCCACGTGCTAGGAGGCACCAAGAGGGAGCATGACAAAGATGAGGAAATTTCATGACCATCAGCTTGTACATGCCAAAGTTCAACTTGCCTAGGGCACCAGCAACCCTAGGGCCAATAGATGTAAATATTGCAAGAATACAATTTAAAGACAGGATTAATAGTCAGCAAAACTACGTAGTCCCATTGAGAATTATTTCAGCTATTTAAATAATCAGAAACATGGGTACCATAATACTTTTGGCACCATCTTGTCTCTTGTTCTGTGATATAAATTTTTTGTTTTAAAGTGATAATTTTACGTTAGTTTATGTTCTAAACACCATCTTAATCCTTTCTACAATAGTCACAAAGCCTGAAATTTTAGGGATACAGCTAATTAATTTCATTGACCTCAGTGCTTGAGTGGTACTTAATTTATTGATTCTGAAAGGATGAAAGGTAATGTTGACCTCAGTAAATTCTGAGATGGACGGAATGTCACTAAGCATTTCGTCAGGTGTGCTACTGTTTTCGCTAACATGCTGCCTTTTTTTAAAAAAAAAGAAATGCACAAATGTAGCCATGATTTTTTTTTTATTTGCGTCTTTTATCCGTAAAGTATCTTTTACTAGTTTCAGTCACTGGACTGCATCCATGCTAGGGCACTGCACTTAATGGCTTTAATCAAACAAGTGGACCCCACTATTTAGTTTTTAAGCTTAATATCTATTCTGTCAGTGTTCTTTACTGACCTGCAAATTTAGAGTGACCAGCACTAGTTGTCAAATGGTTACCTGGGAAAGGGGGTCAAGCACAAACACATTGACATACTTAAGCACACTCACTCACATACAACAGGCTTCAACACAGTTTTCATCTACCAAATTCACTTACAAGGCATTGGTCTGCTTGGGGGTTATAGTGGAAGACATCTTCCCATGGTGACACACAGTTGAACTGAACTCAGAACCACATGATTGCATCTCTCTTCAAAACTTCATTTAATATCTTTTCAAACTTAAGATAGTTGAAATTATCTATAGAATATACATATCAGTTCCCTGAATTTGGGAGCCACTGCTTTTGGCCATTCTTTGTAGTATAGTTCAGAAATACTGGCAGTGGGTGTAGTTTTTTAAAATATATAAAATTAAAAAAGAAGCATGTCAAATTGGCATTATCATGTTAGAGATGTAAATGGAAATGATAAACGTATTTGAAACTTGATCTTGTGATATTTGAGATCAGCTTATGCCATTTTAAATGTTGAAAGAGAAGCTATTTTGACAAATAACTGTGTAATAAATTAAAATATTTATACTCCAGGAATATAAATTTTTTACATTTCTTTTTTTGAATCTTTTCAAATGAAAACATTCTTGTACCATGTATCCTTTTACGTGTTTCTTTTTCTTGTCTTGCTTTTGTTATTTTGACACACACACACACACACACACACACATGATATAGTTGTCAAATCTCCTCTGTTCAGTTGGATCATAGGTAGGAGGCTGGGAAAGTGTCTTTTCTGCCTGCAACTACATGGGCACCTAAATACAGTTAACAAAAGCATGGTACTTACCATTCAGTTATACTGCTTGGAAGTGATGACCATGGTTTTCTACACATGCACATGTGCTGGTAACACATAAAAGGCAGCTGTGCCGGTTACACGCAAAAGACATCCACTACACTCTATGGAGTGGTGGGCATTAGGAAGGGCAGCCAGTCGTAGAAACCAAGCTGAAATAGACTGGAGCCTGGTACAGCTCTTCAGCTTATCAGCTCTATTCAGACTGTCTTACCCATCTCATCATGGAAAATGGTTGCTAAATGGTGATGATGAATCACACACATACTCACACATACACACACACACACACACACACACACACGCATGCACACATATCAATGAATGAATGACAAAAGAACAGGAGTTACATAATTACCTTCATTAGTTTACAGCTGTTTCTGCTATAAGGAACAGTGCACTCAGAGCTGATTGCTTTTATAACATCCTATAGCTTTCTTGGAGCCATTAAAATGAAGTATATGTTCATTTGAGAAGCACTTAGTTCTGAGTGCTCAGTTTCTTATAGCAAAAATGACAGTTTTAATCCTTTAGCATTTAAACCGGCCATATTCCAGCCCAAATATTCTGTTTTATGTTCAAACTGGCTAGATTTGGCTATATCCTTAGATATACAGAGTGTTCTAGAGGTCTTGGGCACATTTTGACATTGAATATCTCGAAAACGATTAAGGACATAAAACGCATCTGATATATTCTGAAAGCCTGCAATTTCAAGTTTTTTATGGAATGTTCAATGTGAGCACCGTTGGTCACACAGCACACATCAAGCCGATAGTCCAATTCTTGCCAAACGCATTCCAGCATTGTGTTGTCGATGGTTCTAACAGCTTTCGTTATTCGGGCCTTCAGTTCATCCACGTCTTTTGGAAGAGGAAGCATATAGACCAGTCCTTTCACAAATGCCCACAAAAAGAAATCACAGGATGTGAGATCTGGAGACCTGGGAGGCCAGGGCATAAGAACGCAATCATCTCACCCAGACCGTCCAATCAATCTGTCTGGCAGTGTTGTGTACAGATATTGTCTAACCCTGAGTCTCCAGTGCGGTGACACCCCATCCTGTTGGAAAATGAAGTCCCACCTGGCTCTTCTGATCGATTTACAGGGGCTCTGCTCGAAGGCAGTTCGAACTCACTCAACCGTATCACCTGAAGTTTAGGGGCGTCCTGTTCTCTTAGCTGGGCACAAACAAACATCCTTCATGAATTTACCATGCCCTCTCAATATGGACTTCCTTTCTGGTGCTTCTTTCTGGAATTTTGTGCGAAACGCACGTTGAACAAGTGTCCATGATCCAGTTTTTGCAAATTCAAGGATGCAAAATGCCTTTTCTGGTTGAGTGAACGCCATTACTGGATCTGAAAAAATATGAAAAAATCATTAACATTACAAAAACTTAATGAATTTAGCTTTAAAATGGTACCAATTTCATCTTACTACCAATCATAGTCCAACAGATATGAGGACTTAAAATGTGCCCAAGACTTCTGGAACACCCTGTATAATCACATCACTGGAATCCTGATGCTATAAGAGAACACATGATTAATTCAAAACAATGTAAATATATGAGCATTACATTTGACAAAGTAATCTAAATGCAAGCCCATTTTATTTCACCCACAGGCTGATATACTTGTATGTACAGAATACAGTAAAATTTTTCAATTATAAAATTTACACAATATTCATATGCCTATTTGTGACAGGTCACATTTCCACTACAACTTAAAATGGTTAGACTCAAACAGAAACTCGTCCAGTAATTGCCATTTGAATGGAAATTTTGTTTTCACTAGAAAACATAGAAAACCACCCCCTTGAGACCCAACTACACTCTAGCTGAGAAATATAGAACACCTCATAAGTAATATAAACATCCAAAATTTAGTGGCTGTGTTAATGAAGATGTTATACATTAATTTAATGTGTTAAACTTATCTTTATTAATGTATATCGAATTATACATAGATATCTACAAGATCTACGAGTTAGAACTTGTGATCTGCTCAAGGACCTTTTTTCTTTGTAAATTTTTGCCCACTGCACTACAAAGTTTCTCCACCCCTGGATTAAGCTGATGTAGGGGGATTACAAAAATTTTGTTCTTTTGTCATTCTTCAATTGATATACTGTGTACTCTTCTAATGCTTTATTCTAAAGCATAATTATACTGAGTTCAAACAACTGGTTATTAATACCACTGTACTTAAATGAAATCATAAAATATATATGTTTGTAAGTGTGCATATAAACACATCTTCATGAAATACCACCAATGCGTCATATGTCATCTGAGTGAATGCAATATGCAGCAACTGTCCAGATGCTCATCTTATGTGTGTGTGTGTGTGTATATATGCACATCCTAAAATAACACAATGCCTTATATGCCTGAGTGAATGCAGTTGGCAGTAGCTGTGAAGAAGCTCATCTTATATGTCTTTGTGTTCGTGTGTGAAAATGCATGGCTTAGTGGCTAGGGATATTTGGCTTATAATCATATGGTCATGTGTTTGATTCCCTGTGGTGCATTGTGTTCTTGAGCAAGATACTTTATTTCACATTGCACCAGTCCATTCAGCTGGCAAAAATGAGTTGTACCTGTATTTCAAAGGGCCGGTCTTGTCACATTGTATCATGCTGAATCTCCATGAGGACTATATGAAGGATTTGTGTGTTTGTAGAGTGCTCAGCTACTTGCATGTTAATTTCATGAGCAGGTTGTTCTGTTGATCAGCTCAGCAGGAACCCTCATCATAGCAACCAACAGAGTGCCATTTGAATTTGTGTGTGTGTATTGGCCTCAGAATTTATGTGTGTGTGTGTGTGTGTGTGTGTGTGAGTTGCATCACTGAAATAATTGCAGTAAACTGGTACATCAAATAAAAATACTTTGTAGAATTTATTTCTCACAAGTTCCACAGATACACCATTTTCACTTTTATAAATGTAGTGAACTAGTAATTGACTTATTGGAAACATGTAATCAACAAGGCTATTCTTCGGAAAATGAATCATATAAATCAGTCCAACAAATAAATAAACCTTCATTTAGTTATAATAAAACCTAGCTCATTATGTGACACTATAACCACACAAATCTGGTTACAACACTTTAGACGGTCATTCAGACATTGGTAAATAGAGAAAAGAGAATTTTTGACATTTGTCCAAAGCAATGGAAATTGATCTTGAAAGAAGTCAGTGATTGGGAGGAATAGCAGTAATATGTCTGAGATTTGTCCAAGCAATGTAAACATGGAGGAGAAAAAAAGAGACATTAAACTGTCAGTGAAGAGGATCACTTTGTTTTGATATTTATTAGTGTTACTAATGTTGCTTTTTATGTTCTTGTTGTTATTGATGGTGTGTTTGTTTTGTTTTGTTTTTCGCCAACAGAGGAGTGCTAACCAAGCCAAAACAGAGAAACTAGAAAAAGAACTGAAGTCATTCCATGCTGTTAGAAATTCCCTTTTGGCTGAAAGACGGTAAAAACCTTCTTTAGTTTTACATTTATCTGTATTACAAATATTCCTTGTTTTGTTTCATTTGTTTTCTTTTGTTTTGCTTTTCTTTTTATTTTTGCTTTGCTACAAAACAGGAAATTCAATACTTTAGTTTTGGTTTTTACGATGTCAATCTATGTTAGTTTTAGAACTTCAAGAGACCATAATATCTGCAAGTATTTGTGTGGGTAAAAGTGATCTCACATGTACTCACTCTCTTACACACACACACACACACACACACACACATACTCATTTATACACGTACGTACATATTCACTCACATGCACACACATACACATGCAAAAGAGTTTTTTTAACTAAATCAGAACACATAGATAACAATCCTTGTTTAACATCTACTTCAAATTAAGTTAGACATTTCTATTAAATCACATACATCATATAAATTCAACACTACTTACTTTGAGCCTGTTAAGGAGCCTTTAATTTGTGGTTCAGCTGCTAGAAATTGCAACCAAATCACCCTCAACTCATACAGTTTTCTTAAAATTGTATAAGAGATTTCTCAATGTTCTTAAAATGGCATCAATGATTTCTAAAATCTAATTTAACCATTTCCTCAGAATTCTTCCTGTCACATACTTTCATTGTTGGTACTTTTACCCCAGCTATATGTTGCAATGTGTTTTTCTCTTTAATGAGGGCCTTACTTCTTACTTGAGCATCATAGAGGGTCAGTATTTTCTTATCCTAAATAGGATACCTATCTTTTGAGATACTATTTGCACAATCATTTACATGTGAGATTATCATAAGAAATCATCATAGATTGTGGTTTTAGTAACTCAGTTGGTTTTCACTTAGTGTTTTCCATGTGTAGAGATAGTATGGTAGAAGAGTTTGCTCTGTGTAATGGCTATAGGGCATCCAGCCCTAACCATAGGTGATTTTTTTAAACTTTACATTAAAATTACATGCACACACAAATGCACACACACACACACACACACACACACAAAAGGAGACACATTCTCTACAGCAGAAATGTTAAGATTGTTCTCCTTTATGAAGAGGATTGGCCTGCAAGAGTCCTGTGCTGGTGCCACATACAAAGTACACATGCCGGTGCCACGTTAAAACCACCCAGCACACACTGTAAAGTGATTGACATTAGGAGGGGCATTCAGCCATAGAAACCATGCCAAATCAGACTGGAACCTGGTGCAGCTTTCTGGCCCACCATCTCTGGTCAAACTGTTCAACCTATACCAGCATGGAATACAGATGTTTCACAAGGATGATTATATATATATATATATATATATATATATGTATATACTAGCCTTGAAGCTGCCCTTCGGCAGCATTCTACGTGGCTCCTGCAGAAGGCACCTTTGAGGCCTTCCGCCCCGCAATCAGGCCACTTCACAGCCCTTTACCCTTGTGTAATGTAATGTGCAAACTTATTTCTGCCAATGTGCTAAGCACTGATGCTGATCATAGTTTAATCAATAAGCATAGGAATGAGGTAAATGCAGTAAAAATAGTGGGCAGGTCAATGGGGTGCCATTTAAGCAGCCCTTCAGAAATTTAACCTCCTTATGATACTCCCTGGGAGTTCATGGTATGAAATTCATTGTCATTGCTCTGATTTGGTCACCAATTCCATGCATTTAGTTTAAAATGCAGTAAAAATAGCGGGGGTCAGTGGTGCCCCAATTAGGCAGCTCTTAAAAAAATAGACCCTCTTAGGACATTCCCTGGGATTAGGGAAGTTGTTGATTTGAGTTACCTTGTCGTTGCGCCAACAGTCTAGGAGGAGTTAACAAACATAAAACAATATCAGAGAGAGAACATCACTCAAATTTATAATAGGATATATATCTATATAAATATTGGTGCCTTGTTGTACCATTTACCTACTTCTATATATATACATATATATATAAATATATATATATATCAGTAAGTTGTCCATAAGTTAGAAATAAAAACACACTCAATACAAGTAATAATGCTGATATATATTTCTGTATCAATCAAGCGGTATATCTATTATATAAAATCCGTTCTGTCTGTGTGTCTTCTAGGATCTCGGGCATCCTCCATCCGATTGTGCTTAAATTTGATATGTAGATACCAACGGTATCAGGGCGGGTATAAGTCTTGAAAAAATTGCAAAAATCGATTCCAGGTGAGAATGTGATCAATAAAGCCATAGCAACGTGCATTTGTATGCGCAAGTACATCAGCTGTTGTGATGTACTTACTGGTACTTTAAACTCTTCGGTTGCATATTTGTGTGAATAAAATCGTTTTTTTTTTGGAATACAAAAAATGTCTATCTTTATTTCTTCTTTTGCTGGTGTCTCAAATTTAGGTTAAATCAGTGTTTCTCAAAGGGGAGGCCTATGGGATGGTCAGACAAGTTGTTTTGAGAATTTAAATGTTTGACAACTCAGCACCGTACATTGGACAGGGGGTGTTTTGCTTGTAGCATATAACTGGCCATAATGCCACCATAGGTTTCATGTTCAATAGTATTACTAGATAATATTAACAACTCTTCAGACCTTCTTTGCAACTATGAATTTATATGACCCCAGATATTTTGGGAAAGAGTCACATATTGTCTAGTGGCAATATACAGTACAAAATAGGCAGTAACATTCTATTTAGTTACATACCATAACCATTAATATAGTCATTGATGATATAAATGTATGTGTGTGTGTATGAATGTATGTATATATGTATAATCATAATTTTCCAATAAAAGGTGTAAAATACATTTCTTGTATGATTCCAGAAAAACTTTGAGTCACATTTTATCAAGTGATGGCTCTCAAAATATAATGTGTATGTGCACTACACACACAACCGAATCCCTCCACTATACACACATATGTACACATTGCAACCTTTAACCCCATCCCCTTATCACCCTATCACTTACTTGACCATCACCCTCTTATTTATTGTATTATTCTGCTGTTGTAAGAAATGAAAGCAGAAACTTTTAATACATACCATAGTATATTGGTTTCAAATTTTGGTACAAGACTAGCAATTTTGGGAGAGGGCTAAGATGATTAAATTATCCCGTTTTCAACTGGTACTTGTTTAATCAACCCTGAAAGGGATGAAAGGCGAATTCAATCGCAGCAGAATTTGAACCTAAAATGTAAAGTTGGACAAAATGCCATTATGCATTTTGCCCAGTGTGCTAATGATTCTACTGCCAACCACCACTCCCAGTCTTTGTGCTATACTCAATCATCCATCCCTCATTCTTATCATTCTTACCATCATTTCCAACTTATGTATCACTCTCACTCCTGTTCATAATTCATTACATTCACACCCCATATACATCTAACCATTTCCACCCCATGTCTTTATCCGTCTCTCACTTTTCTTCCCATTCTTCTGAAACTTCACCCACCCTTGTTGGTTCTTCTGTTCACCTTCTTGGACATGCTGCCATGAATGTATGTTCTGGCATTTCCTAACCACTATATTTACCTCACTTTTGGACACCAACCCAGTCTCCCACATCCACACATGAAAATTCTGTGAAAATGTGAGTTAGCCATGAATCTCCTGCACATTCTTTCACATTCACCCTGGTCATGTTTTAACCTCTCAACATCTTGTTTGAAGCAACTACCCTATTTTCTGTTCCCTCTCTCAGAAGAGCAGGTGACCTCATTTGTGCTGGTACCATGAAGAAAGCACCCAATACACTCTATAAAGTGGAAGATATTAGGAAGGCCATCCAACCATAGAAACCAGGTCAAATCTGAAACACTTGAGCAAGACATGGCTCTCTTAGCTATTGAATCTTGTCCAAATGTTTGAGCCCATGCTAGCATGAAAGCGGATGTAAAAATGATGCTAATGGTGATATTGATAATGATAGGTACATATACATATTTATATGTTTGTGTTAACATACATACATACATACGTGTGTGTGTGTGTGTGTGTATGTATATATATATATATATATATATATATATACACACATTATATATAATCATATATATATATATATTTATATATATATATATATATATATATATACACATTATATATAATATATATATATATATATTTATATATATATATATATATAATATATATATATATACACATACATACATACATACGCAAACATTATATATACATATATATAACGTACATGCATACATACATATATACATACATATATATACACACATCCAGCTACCCATATATATGAATATATGCTCACAGATACATGCTTGTGTATATGTATACATACCTATACACATGTAAACACACACATACATACACTCACACTTAAACGATAATATAATATTATATATAGTGTGTGAGAAAGAAAATCACGAGTACAATTTTTACTAGCATATCATTTCATTGTTCCCTCTTCATCTTGTCACTGTTTTTTACAGCCATTTTTTTATCTTTCCATGCCATCACGAAGAGGTGTGGAGAAAGGGGCTGTGTTCTTAAATTTGGATATTTGCATATTATAGGAACAATTGATTTTCACAGCTGGATGCCCTTTCTACCACTAACCAACTCATCTGTGACATAAGAATGGAACCTGTCTGTCAGTGCGGAATAATGTGGAATTGTGACAACGACTGTTTAACTCTATTTGTCTGTAAAGAACATAGATAAATCTGATTAGATCAGTCGATGGCTTCGTGTCTGAAACAGAAATCTGTTTAAGAGTTGCCAAAATTAAACTTTTGCAGCTTTTTTTTCTCTTTTTCTTTTTTCTTTTTTCTTTTTCTTTTTTTTAACATACATAAACCAATGAAGAAAGTCAGAAATGTTATTTTATATTTTTATCATTTTATTATTACCTGTTTTTTTTTTGTTGCTGAATTTTTATTCATACGAAGCTAAATTATGAAATATCAGACATTTCAAGCATTATAACTGTCATGTTTGTTTTCTTCTACACAAGATTAATAAGATATTTGTTGTTGTTATTGCTGCTGCTGTTATTGTTACAGTTGTCGTTGTTGCTGCTGTTGTTGTTGTTCAACCCTTGGCCAAAAATGATTGAGTAAACCTATGTTTAGAGAGATTCTAGATATTCTGCTTCACCCATGCTAGCATGGCAAAGTAGATATTGACCCTTTAGCATTTAAACCAACCACATCCAGCCCAAATATTCTTATTTCTTTATTGCCCACAAGGGGCTAAACATAGAGGAGACAAGTAAGGACATTAATTTGATTATATCGACCTCAGCGCGTAACTGGTACTTAATTTATCGACCCCGAAAGGATGAAAGGGAAAGTCGACCTCGGTGGAATTTGAACTCAGAACGTAACGGCAGACAAAATACCACTAAACATTTCGCCCGACGTGCTAACGTTTCTGCCAGCTTGCCAGTTTACATTCAAACTGGCCAGCTTCAGCCTCTCATGCGTACCCTATGATGTCACTCTGAAAATAAACAATCACCTCATCGAAATCTCAAAACTTCAAGACAATGTATGATTAATTCAAAAACAAAGTGAGCAAATAAAATAAGCATTACGTGTGACAGAGTAATTTGAATGCTAAGTTGTTAAAACTATGATGATGAGTTGGCAAATATTTGTTTTTGAAATTTCTGCAAAGAATGATTTAATCATCGTCATCATCATCATTATTTAATGTCCACTTTTCCATGCTTGCATGTGTCAGACAGAATTTATTGAGGCTTATTTTTTTTACAGATCGATACAAAGAACTGTGTGTATGCACATATCCGCCCATAGCCTCCTACCTCATAGATTTCCATCACATGTGCTGGTACAGACGTGTTTTTCGTTTCCTGCTAGATCATTGTGCCAGAGCTTCATTCTCATTCAATGCAACATCCAAGTTGGAAGAGGCCTCATGGCAGACACAGCACTCGATGGCTGGACATGATTGGGAAGGATCTCCAGAGGTTTGACATCACCTTGGATGATGCAAAGGGGCTGGCGCAAGACTGTTAGTGATTGAGAGCACTGAAGGATCTGATCAGCTCTACACATGATGATGCCTCTGGGACCACTAACTTGGAATGATCCCAGCCCCATCAAGCAAGAACATGAAGCCAGCCACACCCTTCTGGTTGCTAGCCCTCACCAGTTTCCAAGCAAGGTGATATTTTCGCATAGCTTGACATGTTTCTCACAGAAGAGTAGAAGTGAACTACCTCACTTGTCTGATATGCTAGGGATGCTCAATTATAACCATTACCTGATGTCTAGAGAAGAGTACGCACAAACACATACAAACACATGCACATATACATGTTTAATTGACGATGATGATGATATAGATAGATAGATAGATAGGCAGGCAGATAGCCAGACAGACAGACAGACAGGCAGATAGACAGACACACATACAGACATTAGCAAATGGATTATCCAGCATTACTACAATTGTTTCATTAGAAATTTTTATTGTAACATAAGCATAATACAATTAGATTGTATAGAATGATACATAACTCCAGACTCAACAGACCACCAAATAAACAAGTGAGCAGTGACTTGTTTTATTGTATTGTTACACCATGCTTAAGTTGCCATTCATTATTAACTAATTTTGGATACTTTTGGAATTCCGAATTACATAACAACAGTGAAGCTCCTTCATTGATGCATTCCATGTTGTGTCATTCTGTCTCGCCAATTTGTGGCATGCTTCACTTTGATATACTTTGATCTTTTATGGATCCCCTGTAATTAAAACTGCACATATATATATATATATATATATGTTTGGATGGATGGATTAGCATGTGCGCAGCTTGATCCTCCGTCTCCCACAATGCCAGACTGTCATCATTGCAAAGCGCTGCGACGGCCACCCCAAATCATGTGGCTGACACATAATGGAACCCGACAGCAGCAGAAGAGGAACAGCAAGGCCGCACACACGTGGACGACAACGAACAAACAAAACGGACAGACGCCCAGTCTGTTCACGCCCACTCTTCGCTCACTTGTCTCATGGATCCTCGTCATTTCTTCCTTTACACCCGCCCGCTGCTGCCCTCATATATATATATATTATATTTTTTTTAAATATTCATATGTTATGTATTGATATATGTATATGCATTTTAAGTCAAATTTATATATGTATGAGTATGATTGCCTAATTTGAGTTTATATCTTAAGTCCTATACATACATACATACACACACACATATATATATACACACACACACACATATATATAATCATACACACACATATATATATATATACACACACACATATATATAATCATACACACACACATATATATAATGTCAATTTCAATTTTCCTGGCAATAGATCTGTGACAACCAATTAGTTATAAAATATATATCAAATTCAAAGCTAATTATTTTCAACTAATTTTGGTTCACGCTGAATTGTATTGAAGAATTGGCTAAACCAGTTTTCAGTTGAGTAATTGATAACAAGGAATTTTAAATTCTATTTGGATGAGAGTAAAATATTTTATGATAATTTTCCTATTTTGCTTCCCTGATTATGTAAATATCTATATTTAGGTAAATTGTTCAGAAATTTAACGATATTAACAAGTGGTTTCTGTAAATTATTTATTGAAGCCTTTGTTTAAATTATTTGCTTAATGCTTGTTGCTTGTAAGGCTAAGGTAATTGGATAAAAATAGGCTAGGGCCTGCTAATAATGTTTTATCTTATTGAAATATATTAGGCATATTTAGAGTATTGCATGCCTAAATATAAAGGAAAGTGATTGCCCTAAAAGTATTAACCTGCCCTTGCAATCTTCCTCCCACCCACCACCTTGTGTGAATGCTATTTGGTTGTTGGAAAGAGTGAGCCATAAAAAGCCTTTTATCTGTAGGCATTTTGTCATTTTAGGCACCGTTGACATGGCAACGAGTGTGAAAGCTAGTAAAATGTCAGCACGCTGCCATATCCAACTTTACAAAACATTCATTGGTTGTGACAAATTCTGCCCTCAGGCACTATGACTCAGTGACCGAAACAACATTCTCTATATTTGTCTCATCAAGATCCTCTTTTTCTTAGTGAAGATGAGGAGGCAACGCCAGGAAAAATATATCGACACATACTTCGACGATGTAATGAGAAGTACGGCTCGAAATGAAATTACTGATATTGTCAAAGTCAGAAAAGCATTCATAATGGTCTTTAAGTAATGAACATGCAAAAGGAGGAAAATTATTTAAGTGTAAACCTTGTGCCTTAAGGCAACTGCATAAAAACCTTCTCAGCAGTGCTTGTAATTTAACTCTGATTTTTCATTTGGGAAATGTGATACATTTCTGCTCTAAGCTTGTAATCTTTAGCAAAAACTAACTGAATATTGTTTGTTGTGGACCTGTTAGTTCCCCCCCCCCGAGTTACTGACTGCTGTGAATGGCTCATAGATATTAAGTAATGCTAATTACTTT
The DNA here is from genome assembly GCF_006345805.1 of Octopus sinensis. Lineage (NCBI taxonomy): Eukaryota > Metazoa > Mollusca > Cephalopoda > Octopoda > Octopodidae > Octopus > Octopus sinensis. Next base: position 163,630,141 of record NC_042998.1, read on the forward strand.
CGACAGTTAGCTATCTTTAATATATGATAGCTTCTTTCACATTGCAGTGTGTATCATCAGGAGAAACATTATAAGACAACACCCACTTCCTTAATGTTCATAATAGGCAATGACAAGAAGAAACAGAAGAAACAAAGGAATTAGAAACAATAGCAATTGTTGTTGTTTTTATTATTATTCAGACGATGATATCAGCTATAAATATATTCATTAATGAATGTTTCATTAGTTTAGATGAAATATAAATAAATGGCACTTCTTAAACATGTCAATATGCATTCGTGGGAGCATGTATGTATGTATAAGTGTGTGTATGTATATATAGAGAGATATATCTATTATATAAAATCCATTCTGTCTGTGTGTGTGTTTTCTAGGATCTTGGGCATCCTCCATCCGATTGCGCTCAAATTTGATATGTAGATACCGACAATATCAGGGCGTGTATAAGTCTTGAAAAAATTACAAAAATCGATTCCAGGTGAGAATGCGAGCAATAAAGCCGTTTTTACCCTGCTTTTCTCCCATCAACCTATACATAACTGCACCTTCCATTTTTGTTGCTTTTGTACTGCTTAAAGGCATGTTTCTTTCCTGCCAAGCTTACTGTTTAAACCATGTTTGTATTCTCCCAGTCAACAGCCTTATCATTACTGGTACTTTAAACTCTTCAGTTGCATATTTTCTTTGGAATAGAAAAGAAGTCTATCTTTATTTCTTCTTTTGTTGGTGTCTCAAATTTAGGTTAAATCAGTGTTTCTCAAAGGGGAGGCCTATGGGATGGTCGAACAAGTTGTTTTGAGAAAATTTGGTTTAAATGTTTGACAACTCAGCACCGTACATTGGATGGGGGTCGTTTTGCTCGTACTATATATAAGCATATAAATGAGGATATGTATTGATATGTATGTAAATTAATATGTATGCACGTGTGTTAATATGAATTTATATATATGAATTTATATATGGGGGCATGCGTCAATGTGCATATATGTATATGTGCACCTCTGCATACATATGGTCTATATACAGCTTGTGTTGTGGAACATTGTCTTCTTCAGCTGTCGGCTGGAGATCACAATGATTTTGGAACCTGCCAACAGTACTCTTTTATGCAGTAATGTATAGATCAAAACAGTTTGGTTCAGAATCTTTGTAACCCTGAGTTTCAAGTGTGTGATTTGTCTTTGGCCATTTGGAGTCTGAATGAGAGATTGATTGAAGAGAGTCAATGTTTATTACTGGACGTTAACCTGCTATTGGTCAAGAAAGGTCTTGTGATATTAATGTCAGTATTTTAGTATTTTAGAGACAGCAGTTAGATGGAAAATGCCACGTGGTAAACAGGAAATTGATCGCGTAGTGAACAGGAAATCGACCACGTGATGGACAATATATCAGTTGTGTGGCTGGTGGGAAAGTAGGAAAGGGGCAGTAGATGTGGGGGCATATATGTATATATGTACATGTATATGCCCATATATCTGTGTGTATGCATCAGTATTTATATGAGTGTGTATATATGCTTAGATGTACATTCCTACATCTGCACACATACACATATGCAAAAGCACACACACACATACACAAAAGCACACATGCATACGCGTATGTATACACAGACACACACACATACACGAAGGCACACATGCATGTGCACATATATACACACATGCACACAAACCTTTATTTCCATATACATATGCACACACTCATGTGCACAAACTTACACCATCCAATGTTATTACTAGGCACTAGACGGGTATGACAGCCAGTGACTTCAAGTGAAGATACTCCCAGCATTTGCATTCATTTAGATCCAGGGACCAAGAGACCTCAACTTCCCTGTCGTGCTTTCTCTGGAGACTTTGTGACCTCTGAGATGAAACACCTAGCATCAAGTGGACTATTATCAACAGGGTGCCACCATATTCACCCAGCACTCCTAATTACCAGTTGTGCCTCCATGAAAAACTGCACATCATCTACCAACCCACTGTATCCATCAACAAAAAATATGAAGTATCGTATTGCTGTTACCAGAGGTACATCCTGCTGGTAAATTTCAAACCATTGGCCACTGACAATCTGGATACACCTCCTTAGTACAATCCACACCTAGCACTGTCTGCACCAAGGTGATCATTACAAATTAACCCCATGAACACTACTGCAAATCACCAATCCCCAACACTTTCCCATACTTGTCTGTCCATATATTCTCACCCACCTTATACATCATCCCTTGTGTATGACCACATGAGTGTATGTGTGCTTTATGAGTGTATGAGTGCACATATGCATTTGCTCACTGTATGCATGCACACGGATGTGGGTGTACATGTGTGTGCATGCATTCCCATGTACATGTACACCCATGCATGTGTGTATATGTGCACACTTGTGTGTGCATGTGCTCATGTGCATATGTACATGGAGATAAAAATGTGCATGTGTGTGTGTGTGCCTGGGCATGTGTGTGTATGTGCATCTAAGCATGCACACACGCGCATGTATGCATACATGCAAGTATATGGGCATATATATGTACATATATACATATATACACCCACATCAACTGCTCCTTCCTACTTCCCTCAACCACATGACCAATATCTTATTCACCACGTGGTCTATTTCCTGTTCATGTGGTATTTTCCATCTAACTGCTGTCACTAAAATACTAAAATACAAACATTAATACCACATGACCTTTCTCAACCAATTGCAGGCTAATGTTGTGTAATAAACATTGACTCTCTTCAATCAATCTCTCATTCAGACTGTAATGGCTGAAGACCAGCCACATGCTTGAAACTCAGAGTGCCAAGAAATCTGAATCAAACTGTTTTGATCTATACATCTAACTCCTAATAAATGTGTTTGGCACCCTTCTTTCATTTGTCTATTCACTCTTTGATATATATATATATATATATATATATAATATATATATATATATATATATACATACATACACACACACACTCACACACTTTATTTGTGCTTTAACGAGGCTACCATTGGTTTCATGTCGATAGAGAGACATATCGCTCAACAATTATTCAAGTATGCCACATTTGACGTTGGTGGATCAATATTCTTATTTGTGGGTTAATAAGGCTACCAATGGTTTCATGTAGTAGTCTTCCAACAATAATCAAGCCTATCACGTAGGTACATTGGTATGCATCTTGATGACAGCTGAGAGGTTGCTCTCTACATGAAACTATTAGAGGCCTTATCAACCCACAAATAACAAATCTTTTATATCCACAAATAGCATATATCTTTTATTTGTTTCAGTCATTAGACTGCAGCAATAACTTGAAGAATTTCAGTCAAACTTATTAACCCCAGTACTTATATTTTTGTGAAGCCTGGTATTTATTCTGTCAGACTCTTTTACTGAACTGCTAAGTTATGGGGATGTAAACATGCCAGCACCAGTTGATAGATAGATGAATGAATGGATGGGTGCATCTGTATATATATATATATATATATATATATATACATACATACATATATATGTGCATACACATACATGCATGCATGCATGCATACATACACACATACATACATATGCTTACATATATATGTGTAGTTTCTTCTAGATATTGTATCAAATGGCCACTGCCTTTATAACAGCCAAAGTGAAAATTTTTTGAAGTAGAAATTGCTAACAGTAAGACACACTATCTACATTTACTGGGATTATAGCATCAACGAAATCACAGTAGATGTTTCATAATGTATATAAAGTTCTGCATATATAGCATATCAATAATACAAACAACACTGTGCCACATAATAGCTCCCATGCCAGTGCCACATAATAGGTTTTTTCAGTGAGGATTGACATTGAACTAAACAACTATACTTTGTCATCAATCACACAGTGACACATGGCCTTTTGGTTCAGGTTTTAGGCTCACAATTGTTAAATTGCAGATTCAATTGCCAGACCAGGTGTTACTTCAAGGTACTTCCTTTCATGTTGCTTTAGTTCACTCTGCTTAAAAAAAAAAAGAGTAATTGTAGAAGCTGACTGTTGGCCTTCCAATAGATTGGTATCCCATTCAGGCATGAGAAAGCGTGTTGTGCTCTTTGTCACATAAATGTCTTGGAAACTAAGATAAGCTTCAGCCAAATGGGCACGGAGGCTTGAGACAAATTTTAACAGTGTACCTATGGATTACACCTAATTGATTTTAATCAATTACTTATGTGTCTTAACCCTGCCAGATCATGCTTGGCAAAGTTTCATAACAACAACAAAAGCAAAAACAACTATTTTCTTTTTAAATACTTTCTCCTCTTTTCCCCTAAGTGTGTCTAATGTATTGTTAACTAGGAAAAATAAATCTGATCATGATATATGAAAATATGAATAACCGAATAGTTGTTGATCTGCACATCATCTGCTTTCTTCTATTTGATCATGTGAGATAATCTATCTGCACAGTCTATGTGTCTGTCCATCCGTCCGTCCATCCATGTGTGTGTGTGTCTGATGGGCTCTCCCATCACAGATAACATATGAGCATTCAGCTTTTGCCGAACAGCCTGCCAAATGTTCATGCCACACATTAGCTCACTCTCTCCATCAAATCGACGTCTGAACAGATGCACCATATACCATGCGTCGGGTCTTGAACTGATCACAGAGCAATGTGAGATGAAGTGTTTTGGTTGAGAAAACATTGCACCACCTGGTCTAGGAATTGAAATCACGATCTAGCAATCATAAGTGTAACGCCCTAACCACTAACCACTATATGAAACAAGATTAAGAATGGAGAAAATTACATCATTAACTGATGATTGCACCATGCGTTACCAACTGTTGTTTCTAGTGTGCAATAATATTTAGATATAGGAAAAGGTATACAATACCAGTCAAATTATTATATCTGAAAATACATGCTAACACAATGTTATCAAGGCAAACCAAAATTGGGTAGCTCATTGTTAGATATAGTTAATCAAAATCATTTAACACAGAGCTTTATAGATTTCTGCCTGGATTTACTAATCTCTTTTCACTTATAATAATAATAATCTCATGGCTTCTGATCTTAACTGATTGGAAGTGTTATCATGTACTTTGTTTTGTCTTGGTATAAAAGATGGGCTACAGCAAATATTCTGCTCAATACCACAGATTTGCTTGTCAGTTGTTTGACCTTAACCAGTTGAGCATGTCCCTTAGTGGCTGACGATATGTGCATCTCTGATCACGAGCAGAAGTAGTTGGGGAGCATCGTAGCCATGTGTTGAGAGGGATTCTTTGGGGTTTGAATAATTCACCTCTGGAAACATGGGTGGTTCTTTCAACATCCTTAAACAACCCTTATTCAGGGACCTTTTGAGCGGGATGGGCTATTCAACCTGAAGAAAATTCTAACTGGGCCCCACCTGCAAGGTCATGTGCTGTTTATCTTGATATGAGATCACCATGTCGCGCACATATGGTTGTGATGCATGTGCCTGGTGTACCTTTATCAGACGGGTAGTCATGATGGGTATATTGGGCTTCGTATATTTTACCCCAGTGTCACTTTGATGGCATGCACTGCTCTCTCACTCAATAATAATAATAATAATAATAATAATTATTATTATTATTATTATTATTATTATTATATTATAATAATAATAATAATTATTATTATTATTATTATTATTATTGAGTAAGAGAGCAGTGCATGCCATCAAAGTGACACTGGGGTAAAATATATGAAGTCCGGTATACTCATCATGACTACCCATCTGATAAGGGTACACTAGGCACATGCATCACAACCATATGTGCACGACATGGTGATCTCATATCAAGATAAACAGCACATGACCTTGCAGGTGAGGCCCAGTTAGAATTTTCTTCTGGTCAAGTAACTCATCCCACTCAAACGGTCCTTGAATAAGTGTTGTTTAAGAATGTTGAACGAAACACCCATGTTTCGAGGGGTGAATTATTCAAACCCCAAAGAATCCCTCTCAACACATGGCTTTGATGCGCCCCCACTACTTCTGCACGTGATCAGAGATGCACATATCGTCAGCCACTAAGGGACAAGTGGTTAAGGTCAAACAACTGACAAGCAAATCCGTGGTATTGAGCAGAATATTTGCTGTAGCCCATCTTTTATGCCAAGACAAAACAATGTACATGATAACTTATTATTATTGTTTTTTTTTTGTTTTTTAAAGTGGTGAGCTGGCAGAAACATTAGCACACTGGGCAAAATGCTTAGCAGTACTTTGATTGTCTTTGCACTCTGAGTTCAAATTCTGCCGAATTCAGCTTTGCCTTTCATCCTTTCGGGGTCGATAAATTAAGTACCAGTTGTGTCCTGGAGTACGATCTAATCGACAGGCCCTCTCCTCCCCCAAAATTTGGGAACTTGTGCCTAGAGTAGAAAAGATTATTATTATTAGTAGTAGTAGTAGTATTGAGGAGGCGGTAAACTGGCAGAATTGTTAGCACGTTGGATGAAATGCTTAGCGGTATTTCACTGATTGCTACATTTTAAGTTCAAATTCTGCGGAGGTTGACTTTGCCTTTCATCCTTTCGGAGTTGATAAATTAAGTACCAGTTGAACACTGCTGTCGATGTAATGGACTTATCCCTTCCCCCCACATTTCAGCACTTGTGCCTAGGTAGAAAGGATTATAATTAAGGTAGTATGCTGGCAGAATCATTAGCATGCCAGGCAAAATGCTTAGCAGCATTTCATGTCTTTACATTCTGAGTTCAAATTCTGCCAAGGCCAAGTTAGCCTTTCATCCTTTCGAGGTTGATAAATTAAGTACCAGTGAAACACTGGGGTTGATGTAATCAACTAGTCCCTGCACCCAAAATTTCAAGCCTTGTGCCTACATTAGAAAGCATTATTAGTTTTATTATTATTATTATTATTATTATTATTATTATTATTATTACATCTCACTCTCTCCCTCTTTACAGATACATTTCTTACTCTATTCCTCAAGAGGCCTTTTGCACTTATCATTTTCTCTCTGCTTTCATCCTTCATTTTTAGTTTCATTTTAGTATGAACACACACACATGCATGCATGCACACACATTCCACGTAGTACATCTGATTTTAAGATATATGATATTTACGCAAACACATTAATACATATATACATACATGCACCTATACAGTTTTATTCATACAAATTTGTAAGCATTCATACACATTTCCTTCCTTTCAGATATTTTAGGGGAAGAAATTATTTTTCTATCATTATTATTATTATTTATGTTGTTGTTAGAAATTTCTCCTTTTTTATTTCTTTTGTTTTATTTTATTTATTATTTATTTCTTGCTAATCCTGTTTGATTTCTTTGTTTAATTCAAATATTCAAAGGTTTTGTTTTCTGATTTTCAACCACTGTCAGCAGAGAAATATTTGGGTGACTGTGAATGAACACAATGGTTCCAAGAGAACTCATGGAATTGCTAGGCTTCTCTTCAAAGTGAAATAATGAGGGAATCATATTTAATTGAAGTGTGAGTTATGTCACAATGTCGGTTGATTTCACGCTGAAGTGTGAAGCTTAGGAGAAGGAGGGAAGGGCAATTAAATGCCAGTGAGGGTGTTAGGAATTCACCCACTGGGGAGAGTTGAAGAGGGAGGAGAATGTGTCCTGTAGGATACTAATCAGCCACAGAAGAAGGCTAAAGGGAGGGGAATCATATTATGGATGGTCTAATATGCAGTATGGAAGGAGTGCAGGTGAAGAAGGTATGCCTAATAAACAAATGTTGGCTGATCTACAGTGAAGAGATAGCTGGGAAGTTAAGTGTCCTGGAGTACTTAAGCTATTCTACAAGAAACTAGGTGGAAAGAGTGTCATGTTTGCATTAATCAGCTGTTATTCAATGAATTTGGTTGGTGTACCTTGGAGAGAGTTTAATAATTGTCCTATGTGGGAGCGATCTGCTCTGCTGTGGTAAGGGTGGTAGGGATGTCTTCAGATTAGAATCAAACCCCACCCCAGGTGAAAAGAATGAAAGTTGGTGGTAGTGGTGGTGGTGGTAGTAGAGTATTTGATATTCAAAGTTTAAAACGCAAAAGAAAATAAAGAAAAAGAACTTGTGTATTCTAAATGTAAGGCTAAAAAACAACAGTGTAAATGCAATATAGGAAGGATAATGTAATAAAAGAAGAATATTAAATAAGACTAAATTAAGTGACGTATGACAGGTGAAGCTAGGAATTTGTTAAGGTGGAGTTATTTATGAAGTGTGGGTGTTATGCATGGTGGAATATTGAGACGAATTGAAAGGTCAGAAATTATCACCATTTTCAGGCTTGGCTGAATTTGTGTGTTTACTGAATTGAGCTAACTTTTCTATAAGTTGCATGGGAATGTGTGTGTGTGTGTGCATGGCTTGTATGTGTGTATGCGTTTTTCAAGTGAGAAGCTGATTAGCAAGAAATCTGTCAGCTTTTATGACTTTCAAAGCTTACATTTTCTGGAATGGATAATTTAGCAATAATAATTTGTATAAAAAGAAAATATAAAATAAAATAAATTTGAAAAAAAAATAAATGTAAAGTAAAAGAAAATGACTGAGACAACGCTTTTTTTCCTTGTTTTTTTTTTTTTTTTTGTGGAGTTTTTTGAGCGGGGAGGAATTTTTTTTTAAGGTTATCTGTTAACCTTTCATTATCAAAGATGAATTTCATAAGCGATGTTCTTTGGGAAATCCTTTGATGTTGTTACTTAAACAAGTACCAAAGATTAACTTAGGTGATAAAGCACTCAAGATGGAATCAGCAAGTTATCTGGTGAATTTTTATTTTGACTCCATCGTCATATGAATATTAGTATTTGGTACTAAATATCTGATGACTAATAATTATCCCCATTATTTCCTAGACATCTCTCTTAATGTTGTCTGATACTACCTTTATTACACTTAAATGTCTTCAGTCATTTGCCCCCTGTAAGTGCGTGTGTGTGTGTGTGTATGCGCATGCACACATTTTGGGGTTATGCTTATTTGATTTAATTCTGTATTTGTGTGTGTGTATGTGAATGAGAGAAGAGGTTTGTTTAAATTGCAAGGACAAAAGGGGAGACCCTCTATGTGGTTGCTAAGCCTGCTTGAAATAACAACTAAATCTCCTTCAAATTAATCCTTACCATTTTAAAAGGAAATAAAGCACTTCTGAATTATTACTTTGTTTGACTTAAGCTCTTTGCTCCCTGAGGAGAATAGGCCATCAGTAATCTTTCTTCACTGTTCTTGACTCTGACTCTATTCTGCTCTTCTGTAGAATCCCTGCTTTTATTTTGCTGCACTACATCATGTGTCTCCCTAATGGAAGACCTTCCTCTCACAGATCTCATTGGTTTTGAATTGTCATCAATGCCCCTATAACTTTGCTTTTTTTTGCTTGGGAGGTGGGGGTGCTGACCATATGCAGTTCCCCTTTTTTTAACTTATGGACAGAGGTGGTTTAAATTAGTTTGTCCTTTGTTCTTTGATATGTCCAGCATGGAAGGCCCTGCCAAGAGTTTGTGTTCTGCTGGCAAAGCTCTCAGAGTCACTGAAGCAAATAAGTGGTGGTGGTAGTGGTGGTACCAGCAGTGGCAATGGTAAGGGGTGGTGGTAGAAGCAATGGTGGTGGTGATAAAGGAGCTAGAACATAAATTGGGTATAAGAGAAATCAGATGTAGTGCGCCAGAGAGGAGACTGCACAGATATGGGCATATAATATCAATGGAGAATGACAGCTATATAAGCATGTTCTGAGCTATAAAAGTAGAATGTAACTGTATAAGAACGAGAGACTAAAGAAGATTGAGAATGAAGGTAGTAAAAAGGGATCTTGAGATGTTATAGCTGATAAGAGAAATGACAGAAAACTGTGTCAACCAGCAATATGTGGTGCTGCAGAAGCCCCAACCTCTTACACAAGCCTAGTACATGCACTCATTTCTTCATCCCTTACCTGTTATTATGGTCATGCACCCTCTTGTCTATTGCCCATTTTATACCCTCACCCCTTCCATCTAGTCTCCAAACTGCTGTATCTGTTCTGTACTACCTTATCTCTTCTATTTACAATGTCATGCCACCCCAAATTGAGAGGAAAGTACTTGACTGCATGCATATTGAATATATTTCTCTCTCATACCTCCATCACCTATATCCTGCTACATATCTGTCTTCTGAAATCCTAATGCTTGAGTGGAGAAGGATTGCACCCTGACAACTTTTACCATTCCTCTTTGATTCTCCTGTCACCCGACTCTCTTTGCTTTGACATGTTAAGTCGAGCATGTGCCTGGCTTCTCATAATCATGTTATTTCTCCACCATACACCACTCTACCCACCCATATATATATAACATGAAGAAACACTACGGCTACTCACATCTCCTCCTCTTTCTCTCCCTACTGTCTGTATTTTTCTAACTCTCTATCACAAATCCCTTGATACTATTTTTCCCTTTCCCTCCTATTCCTTCCTTCCAACTCCTCTTTCCTTTCTGCTCCACTTTACCCACCCATGTATAATGTTGGGAAGTTCTACATCTCTTACTCAACATTCATTATTCTATCACTAACTACCTAACATTGCTTCTGCTTTCTCTCTGTTACTCCAACCTTTCTCTAACATTGTCTCTCCTCTACCATCATCTCTCAGCAACAAACCTGTTTAACTTCAATAAGAACAGTCTTGGGCCCTAACAAACCAGCTAACCCATACTGGCATGGTGAATGGACTTAACCACTCCATCACTCGGTCCACCAGCTTATCTTCCCCTTTACCATTATCACTTTGTTCCACCTCACCTTCACACTAATCCATGACATTACTCTTCCCCTTCTCTCCTCTGACTCCATTACTCCCTACACACCACTGTTCCCTCTGTTATTCTCTCCATTACCATCCTCTCACAATAAATCCATTCCATACATCATGAAGCCCCACTTTCATTTTCCAAACTACAACATAACCTCAAAAGTGCTGGTGCCACAAAACACACACAGGCTGTAAGGGATTGGCTATTGATTAAAGCAGTAACAATGCATGACTTGAGAGGGTTCTTTTGTCTCTCTGATGGCAAGGCAACCTCTGTAGTGGTGGTGCTATGAAGAAATATACCCTGTACACTCTGTTAAAATGCTTGGTGTTTGGAAGGGCACTTAAACACAGAAACCATGCCAAAAATGAGACATTGGAACAAGATGTGCCCCCAGACTATTGAGACCTATCAAACTAGCTCACCCATGGGCTAGTTTGATAGGTTTCAATAGTCTGGGGGCACATCTTGCTCCAATGTCTCATTTTTGGCATGGTTTCTGTGTTTAAGTGCCCTTCCAAACACCAACTATTTTAACAGATTTAAATACTGATTTCAAATTTTGGCACAAGGCCAGCAATTTTGGGGTAAGAGAGAAAGTCAATAATATCAACCCCAGTGCACAACTGGTACTTTATTTTATTGACCCTGAAAGGATGAAAGGCAAAGTCGACCTCAGCAGAATTTGAATTCTGAACATAAAGATGGACGAAGTACCATTAAGTACTTTTCCCTGCATGCTAACAATTCTGCCAGCTCACTGCCTTTAAATATATTTAGATATTGCAAAGCCTTGTGGTGAGTGAAATAAGAATATAAAAATGTAAAAAAAAGTTCTTATTTTCACTCACAGTGAGGTTTTGCAAATATTTTAAATAAATGAATGTTTGAATTCACAATCCCTTAATAGATAGGTAGTCTTGCAATTTAAATGCCATGGTCAAATGGACTTCTTACATTAAATAGCAACATCTCAAATTGATTTCATTTCTGCAATGCTTTATCATTGAAGATGAACTGATTCAATGACTCTTTTACAGGAGTCAACCTTTGTTATTTTCACTAATACTATTTGCTACAAACCCACACACCCAGTAGACAAAAACAGTTATTGAAAAGTTGCATTTCAATCCATCACTATGGCATTGCTGATAATTACCACATTTCTCTTTTGACAAAGTGAAGTATATTTGCCACCTAAATGTGGATGACCCATATGGGATGATGCTACTGTAGTTTTTATCCCCGGGAAGACATCTCCTCCAACTGGCTAACAACACACTGTCTGTGCCAGATCAGTATCTGTGAAAGGAAATCATTCTCATCTCTAGCCTGATGTGATACACATGAACCCGGGTTTCTGAGTAGTAACCCATCATCAGCATGTGACAATCACCAGCGAGGGATGAGAAGGGATTTAGAATGCAAAATACTATATGCTTTTTCCAGTGACAAATCGTTCCTGATCTCAAGAAAGGCGAAACAATCAATAATAAATCTCTGAGTGAGATGTAAACAGTAGCAGCATGACATCATGAAGTATATTTGCCACCTAAATGTAGCTGACCCATATGGGGCAATGCTACTGTTGTTTAGAGCCCCAGGCAAAGTTTTCTGTATATTTATACTTATATTAGTTTCTTGTTTATATTAGTCTCTCTTGTAGTTAGAACAGTTCATAACATTCCTATCTTAGCTTTGTCAGTATACAACTTTTTCCTTCAGCCAACAAGTGATCCTCTACATGGTTTTTCAATTTACTGAAAATGTTAGCTGAATTTCACTTCTAGCAGGTAAAGCTGTGTGGTTAAGATTCTCACTTTGCAAGCACATGGTTTCAAGTTCAGTTCCACTGTGTGGCACCTTGAGTAAGTATCTTCTACTATAGTTACAGGTTGACCAATGCCTTGTGAGTGAATTTGGTATATAGAAACAGTGGAAGCCCTTAATCCATGTGTGTGTACCCATGTGTGTTTTTGTGTCTGTATGTCATCCACCTCCACCATTTGACTAGCGTTGGCTTATTTATATCCTTGTAACTTAGCAGCTTGGCAAAAACAGACTAATAGAATGAGTACTAGACTTAAAGAACCTAAACACTGAGTTCAACTTGTTCTACTAAAACTCTTCAAGGCTGTGCCCCAGTATGGCCACAGTTCAATGACTGAAACAAGGAAAGGGTTAATGATACCACCTTACCATCTTAATTAGAGTAAAACACAATGGATATTGTAGTCCTAGCATTACTGTAGCAAAAAAGGAAACCACAGCTGGAGTATTTTTCAATCATAGAAAAAAAGCACATTGGATATTTGTAATCTTATCTTGACGATACCTGAAAAGAAAAGAAGGAATGGTCACAAATAGAATGTCTTTTGATCATAAATTTACCCATTTAGGACTGGCAGGGGCCAAAACAAGTGCATCAACAGCTGGAATTTTCTTCCTTTCTTCTTGTTCTAAGGAGAGTCTCAAGGTGTATCAGTCATTTATAATAATATTACCAAAAAGGACAAAGCAAAAGAAAAGAGAAAAAATTATCATTTCATATCACTTTCTTTCATGAGAAGTGCCATGTGTATGAGAGAAAATAGAAACAGTCCTTGACATCATCAAATACTGTTAAAAGAGGATGGTAAAGGAACTGAGAAGCTCAAAGAAAATGGAGAAAAGAGACCAGGTGTTATTAGTTGATAAATTTTCTTACTTTTCTGACGATGATTTGTGTTGAAGTACCCATGAAACCTCTCAGATTTTTCTATTTGTGTGTTTGTTTGTTTGTTTTGGGTTTTTTTTTCTTTTTCTTTTTTTGTATGCTGATGGGGAATAAACTTGTATTTTTCTGTTGTTGTTTTTTTGTTTTTTTGTTTCTCCTTACCTACCCTTTTATTTCTTTCTCATTTGAGGATAGGATATAGTTTTGAAATATCTGTCTGATGTGCTTCGGTAAGCTGAGCTGAGTGGGATTTTCAGAGTATATCGAAATGAGAATGTGGCGTCTAAAATAAGACAACTTTAGCTTTGTTGGTGACTAATGACAAGAAATCTGAGATCCTCTATAAAGATTGAGTGCTTCCAGATGTTGTCGTTGTGTGTCTGTATGTCTGTCAGCCTGGTTGCCCTTGGTTGGTTGTCTCTGTCTGTCTGCCTGTATGTCTTCACACATATCTTTTATTAACCCAAAATTCAGTAATTTTTTTTCCCTCTTTCCTGTAGGTTTTTTGCACTATTTTTTTTTTATTCATCTTTATCGTTTTTCTTTTTTCTCCATATGTGCTACCAACACTGCCAGATTATATAATCAGTTACACAAGTTTTCTAAAGTTAACTGAAGAGTGTATATGGTGATAGATTTGAAAATGAGCCATAGGTCGGAATGTTCTTTTTACAAATTTCATTATTTAGTGGAAGAGGAGAAAGAGGAAGAAAGGAAGGAGGTGGCAGCCGGTTTGATGTGGTGGTGATGAGATAGAATGGCCTGACTGGAATAAGCCTGTTGTGATTATATTCTTTAGTAAGTGAAGAATACTGTCTCTCTTTCCATTATGCAACATCTAGTTCTTAATTACTGCTGCATCTTTGGTGTAACCCTTTAGCTTTTAGATTCTTCCATCAAACTGTAATGCCTATCTATTCAAATTGTTTTGAATAAATCATGCATTATCTCACAGCTTAGAGATTTAAATGATGTGGTTGTTTCTCTTTAGAATGACATCGTAGGGTTGGTGCGAGAGGCTAGATCTGGCCAGTTTGAACATGAAACAGGTAGAATATTTGGGCTGGATGTGACTGATTTAAATGTTAAAGGGTTAAAGTGTTTTTTTAGCAATGATTCTCAACTTTGACTTGGCCGAGAGATAATTTATGGAAACCTATGAAATAGTTTCATTTAAAATCTGGAAAAAATTAATTCTTGATTCTTGACTGTAAAATTGAATTCAAAAGCGGAAATTTATAAATCTGATTAATTAGAGCAGAAAAATTCTTCTTGGATCTCACTAGCAGACTGGTGAAGTTTGTAGTTTGCTTGTGAACAGATAAAATTTTACATTCAAGGAATGGTGTTTGGGTACTATATGTCATTACTTTGATGTTCTATAAACCCCAAAAATGGTTAAGGCCCATTTCTTTTAAGTAAAATATAATTTTGATAAATGATTCAAGTAGCACAATTTTGTAATTGAATTTAAATTTTAGTTTTCTTAGATTTTTTGTTTTTAATTAATGAGTAAAGCAGATATGTATTTTAAATTTTTTCAAAGAGTTACATCAAGCAAACAAAGAAGCCTCTCTGTGGTTCTTTGAACTGCTTGAAATAGCAGCCAAATTTTCACAAATCACATCCCTCTGTCATAAAAGATGCATCTCAGATATTGTAACCTTAGTTACACAGCATCTGAAGAAAAGAAGGGTTGATCATAGCTGGATTGTTTTTCTTCAAAAGTCTACTTGACCAATGCTGACCAGGAGATAAGCAACAATTGCAATAATATGCTGTAGCTATTTACAACAAGTAGCTATTTACAAACAAGTATGAACAGAGATTAAAATTTGATGTTCAAATGTTTGCTTTTGAATGCACAAATGTCCTGTTTCAACCCTTTAGCATTTAAACCAGCCACACCAGGCCAGAATATTCTACATATTTAATGTTGAAACCAGCTAGAGCTGACCTCTCACACCTACTTTTCTATGTCATTGCGAAAATAAACAGTCACGTCATCAAAATCTTGAAGCTACAAGGCAATTCATGCTTAATTCAAAATAATGTGGATAAATAAACTTGGCATTTGACAGAATAATCCAAATGTTAAAGGGTAAATGAATAATTTCAAACTTTAAAACTAAAATAAGATTCTTCCCAAGAACTGATATTAAAGTTTAGGAAACAACCAGCTAATTAGGGAGCTTCTGTGCAGTTGCTCAGTCTGCTAAAAAACAAAAGATGGGGCAGATCTTCTTCAAAATATATTCCTTACTGTCTTATATATAAAGAACAATATTTCAGACTTTGACATACATAAAGGTGGAGTGGTCACAGCTGGAATGCCTTTGATCATAAATCTACTCAATCAAGTAAGGTCTGAGATTGAACAGCAAATTTTAGTTGTAGTAATTCCAAAAAATTCACATTACTTTGGTTCCAGTTATCTTAAAAATTATTTTATTAAAATTATTATTTTTATTTTTGACATAGGTGTAGTGCCAGACAAAATGTTGTGTATTAAGAAGTTTTTTTTTTCTCAGTCCCACCGCATGACACTTTCAGTAAGTGTCTTCTACTAAAGTCCTGGACTGTCCAAAGCCTTGTGAGTGGATATATGAATATATATATATATATATATATATAATATATATATATATATATATATACAAAGGTGAGTCAAAAGTAATGCAAATAAAAACTGCATTACTTTCTAACTCACCCTTGTGTGTGTGTGTGTGTGTGTGTGCATATACACACCACACCATCATCATCATTGTTTAACATTTGTTTTCCATGCTGTCATGGGTTGGATGGCTTGACAGAAACTGGTAAGGCAAGAGGCAGCATCAGGTTCCATAGTCTGTTTTGGCTTGGTTTTTATAGCTGGACATCATTCCTAATGCTACGTTTGTGTGTGTGTGTTATTGTCGCCTTGCTTTCATATGATAGATGTAAATGAGGGCCACTATTTTACCGGCTGTGTCCTTCATTTCCAGTTTTTCCTGAAGACATGAGAGAATATGCTAATTGAAAACAGGTGAGGCTTGGTGATGTGATGGGCATCCAGCTGTAAAGAATCCATCTCAACAAACTGCATTCAGAAATGTGGATGTTAAAACGATGGTCAATGATGAATCAGGACATAGCTAGTGCTATGATGACAAGTGTACCAATCAATCCATTCAACAGAACTGCTTACTCGTGAAATTAATGTGCAAGTGGTTGAGCGCTCCACAGGCATGTGTACCCTTAATGCACATTAATATACATACATACATACATGTGTGTGAGACAGGCTTCCACACAGTTTCCCTCCACCAAATGCTCTCACAAGGCCTTAGTTGGCCTGAAGCTATAGCAAGAAGACACTTGCTAAATGGGCCACACTGTGGGATTGAACCTGAAACCACTTGGTTGCAAAACAAGCTTCTTAACTACATGATCATGGTACAATTTTATCATTTTTTTAAAAATTTTAAATGATAGGATATGGTTTAAGGGAAATGTAGCTAGTATTTCTAACAGGCCAAAAGACCACATAGAGGCTTTTTGATAATACTGTGCAGAACAGACATTTTATCACTTTGTTGTTGTGTTACTATGCATAATGAGCATTCTTGGTAACTTATAGGAAGACAATGGATTAGTAAGTTAGTTAATCATTTAGTTGGTTATGGCTCATCATTTGAGTGCTGTGAGATCATTACAATCGAGATACCTACAAGTTCTGTCCTGACTATCGGTAACTCTTCATGTACCACTAATAACTGCAGGATACCGATCATAATAAAGAAACAAGATATAATCTGTGTATGTATGTGAATGCACGTGTGTGCACCTATGTGTATATGTAACTGAATTCTGATGACAAACATCCGAAAGAAAGAACACAGAGAAAATGAGAGAGAGAGAGAAAGGTGGTGGGGAGAAAGAAAGAACTGTGAAGAGAGGAGTAAGAGTTGGCTATGCAGAAAGTCCACACAGCACAATGCGCTACTGAGAGCTTCCTGCTTCATTGATTGGTGTGGGCGGTTGAAAGAAAGAAAGAAAGAACAGAGTGGAATAAGAGCAAGAGAGAGAGAGGAGAGAAGAATGTGTGGGGGAGGGGTTGTGAAACTACTTTTGGTGGTGGACATGACCAATAAAGGTATTGATGGATGAATCATCCAGCACTGTTGCCCCTGACACTACTACAAATAATAGACCAATGTATCATGTTGGCCAAATGAATATTTGGAACATTCTAAGCTCTGCTCATATCACAATGTCCTGATAAAGCAAGGAATAACTGCGTAATAATAATACTAATAATATAATAATAACAATAATAATAATAATATTAATAATGATAATTTCTTTATAATGATGATGATCTTTTTCTAATAATAATAGTACCGGGTGGTGGGGTGTTTGTTGGTTGAGGAGCTATGTGAATTTTGTTTTGTTATTGTTCTTTTATTTTTGTGTGTGTGTGTCTTAATTGTTTTTCCATTGCTTCTCACTTTCATTCTCTTTTTGTCCACACACCCCCACTGCCACTTCCTCCCTGCTTTGACAGTATTATTCCCATTCAGTTTTGACTTGCATTTCTACATTTCCATTCTCCCACCCTTGTCTCTCTCTCTCTCTCACACACACACAGTTTTTCTCTGTCTCATATGCACACCTAATCTTTTTCCTGCTTTTACATTTACACACACATACACACCTCAGTTTCTCTGTATTTCCTTCCTTCTCTTTCCTGTTCTAATCCTATGTTTATTTTGCCCTTAAAAAGGGGCTTATCAGAGATTGTCTATGAAATTAATCACCTCAACTACTAGCTGGTGGAGGGTGGTGGGGGTAAGCCGAGCAGGTGAGAGGGAAGAGAGCATATCTAAAATTATTTTGCTAATAGAAATTTAGCTTTCCTTCCATGCCATTTCTGACTTTTGGCACTGCCATTGAGTCAGTCCTTACCTATTCACCTCTGTAACACACAAAGCTCTCAGACATATTTGGATAGAAAGTCCCAGAAACACCATTTGGGGGATATTGTAGAGGAATTGTTGCAGGGAACTATCTGGAGAAATAAAGCTAATAGAAGCTGGGACTACAACGTTAACCCTTTTGAGACACATGGTGTTTCGGTATGTGTAATCAAAAAGACCAAAATTCTTTTTCTATTGAGACACATCAAATCAAAGATGATCTCTGATTAGCTATTACACTTCAAATCTGACCATTCACAATATTTGTTCCATCAGTCTGATAGATCAGCCTCAAAGTCCTTTCAGCTTGTATCACTTGGGCCCCTCAATCAGTCTGGGTGTCCGAAGAGGGTTAAACATTTTCTATGAAACTTTGTTGGTAATTCTTTGATCTTTTAACCTAATCTTCAGTATCTTTTACTTGTTTCAGTCATTAGACTGTAGCCATGCTAGGGCACCGCCTTGAAGAAACTTTTAGTCAAATGAATTGATACTTCTACTTATTATTATTATTATTGTTCTTTGTATTTTTTTTCTATTTTTTTTTGTAAGCTTATTCTGTTGGTCTCTTTTGCTGAACTACTGGACATAAACACAACACCATTAGTTGTTAAGCAGTGGAGGGGCAGAATCCTAAGGCACAAACACACACACCTATATATATATATATATAAAAGAAATAATTAAGATTCAGTTGAATTAGGTACTTAAGTTGAAGCACCAAGTCAGTCCTGTATTATCTGTGCAGTTTGAAGTAAGGTGAATAAAATCAAAATAAGCAACAGGATACCAAGTAGTAATGCAGGATGACTGTTTCAAGCAGCTCTATTTAATTGAACAATGCAATCATCATCATCGTTTAACGTCCGTTTTCCATTCTAGCATGGGTTGGACTACTAGCATGGGTTGGACTGCTAGCATAAATACAGTGCTTTTTTCTGCTGTACAAAAAATATATGGAACTTCAACAGGTAGGATACATTAGTATAAGCTACAATAGCAACAACATGAATTTCTTCCCTCTTCTTGCTCTGTTAAAATATTTAAGAAAAATTATATGAATGTTGAAGTTCCGTATATATTTTGTGCAAACTGTATTTAAATTGATGTAATGATTACATTGTTCAATTAAATAAAGTCACTTGAAAATTGTTATGCTGCATTACTACTTGATATCCTGTTGCTTATTTTGATATATACATTATTGATGTGTTTTGTTTCTCTTTTTTTCCCTGATGAGATGATTGCATTCTTTTACATCATTTTTATTCTCTCCAGAATAATATCAATGCCTTTTTTGAAACATATGTTAGAAGTATGAATGATTTGATTCCCTTTCTTAATTTATACACACACACACACATATGACAAACTTTCAATTTCCATCTACCAAATCCACTCACAAGCCTTTGGTTGGCCTAAGACTATAATTGAAGACTCTTGCCCAAGGTACCATGCAGTGGGACAACCCAGAACCATTGAACCAGTTCTTGCCTATTCACTTCTGTAACACACAGTGTTCTCAGCCATATTTGGATATAAAGTATCTGGAACATCATTTTGGTGTTATTGCAGAGGACTGATACTGCAGGGGACTATCTGGAGAAATGAAACTAAAAGAAGCTCCGACTACTTTAAACTCTTTCTATAAAATTTTGATGGCATTAATTATTCTATTGATGGTACTTATTCTATCGGTCTCTTTTGCCGAACTACTAAGTTACGGGGACATAAACACACCAGCATCGGTTGTTAAGTGATGTTGGGGGGACACAGACACACAAATATATATACACTCATACATATATATATATATATATAATATATATATATATATATATATATATATATATATATATATATATATATATATAAGTAATACTAAGCAATAAAGGGTTTAGCAACGAATTGCCTTACCACATACTTGGTGTAATTGATAATTATTCCAAATTAATTAATTTCACCCTTCATTATTACGGATAACTATATATATATATACTAGCAGAGATACCTGGCATTGCCCATGTCACATGGAATTGAAGAATTAGACTTTTCTCTTATATTTTCTGTAATGAACTGGAATGCCTATGACTTGAATTTCATCAAAATTGGAGATTAAGAATTTTAATGAGAGTTCTTTCCTTCTTTACACACCCTAACAAAAATTCTAACCATAACATATTTATCCCATACTACTCATCTTCATGCCCAGATTCCAAAATCCAAATCTTATAAAACCTATTTAAAGGTTTTTGCTCCTGAAAAATGGAGCTCATGGAGCTGTAAAATACCTTTTACACTGTTGTACCATTGCATTACAAATAACTCCTGTCTTGTATCCTCGAGTGACTCTACAGCTTCCAAGACTACAATTGTATTTGTCTTGGCTTAGGAAAAATGAATAAATTGTAGTGGTTAAGCGTCCATTAAGGGGTCTTACTAACTCCCAAGAAATTGAAATTTTAGGAATATTACTTCATTTGTGTCTGATATCTATGATTAAAATTTCATCAACAGCAAAAATATATGAATTTTCATGGGGGTTATGGCCTCATTTATGCCTTCTCACTTTCAAACATATACTGCATTACATCTGTCCTTATGCATAGAATATAATTTCAGTACTTTTGACTTTGTTTTGGATCATAAAAAAATGATTAAACTTTGTGAGTTAAGGCTCCTATTAGGGGGTCTTAGAATCCTCATGAGAAGTGGAAACTTTGGGAATACTTCTTGATTTGTATCAATTACATATAGTTGAAATTTCATCATCAGAAATTTATGAATTTTCATGGTGGGGTTCTGCTCCCTTTAAGCCCCATCAAATTCAAGCCAAATATACTGCAGTATACCCACCCTTATACATTGAATCTAATTTCCAAATGTCATAAGGATCCATTCAGTAATTTTGGTCTATGAAAAATTACTATAATTTGGGGGTTAAGCCTGCATTAGGGTATCTTAGAATCATCCAAAGAAATGGAAATTTTGGGTATATTTTTTAATTTATTTCTCATACCTATGGTTTAAATTTCATCAAAATCCAAAGCATATGAATTTTCATGGGGTGTTCTGCCCAACTTTATGCCCCTTCAAAATTATATGAAACATATGGCATTACCCTTCTCCCTAAGCTTGCATTTTGTGTTCCAACTTTCATTAAGATTGGTCCAATAGTTTTTGAGTCTATAAGTAACACATGAACACACATAAAGACATTGACTTTTATATAATAGATATATATATATATGCACATATACATACATGTATATATGTGTGTGTGGGTGTGGGTGTATATTATATATATATATATACATATATATATTGAAAGAACTTTGACTCTATTCCTTTGAACGAAGGTGGGAGAGGTATGCAGTGATATATATATATATGGAAGATACTTGAAGGATTGGTACCAAACTTTGGAATAAAGAGCTATACTAGACCACGAACAGGACATCACTGTGCTGTCCCCACTGTGCCGACTACTTCATCTCGGGCAAGGATGATGTACTGCAATAGCTTGGGTTTCAGGGACCCACAGCTGTTTAATTGTCTGCTGAAGCATCTGAGGAGCCTTCATGGAGTGGATGTAGACGTTTTCAAACGTGAACTTGACCTCTGGCTCACCAAGATCCCAAATGAGCCAATATCTAGGCAAGAAACTCAAAAGAGGGCAATAACATCGAACTCCATCTTTCACCAAAAGCCTCTCCGACAAATGTGGAAAGTGGAAAGATGATCACAATGGCGGTGCTCCAGCATGACCACAGTCATTCAACTGAAACATATAAGAGAATAAAAGAATACACAGAAAGATAGAGTGATAGATACAATTGGGTGAGCAAACAAAAATATGAGACACTGCCTTGAAGAATTTTTTGTCGAATGAATTGACCCCAGTGCTTTTTTTGTATATGTATATGTGTGTGTGTATATATATGTGTGTGTATATATATAGATGTATATGTATATATATGTGTATATATATATATATATGTGTGTGTGTGTATATATATATATATATACATATATGTATATAGATATATATGTACACACACACACACATATATATATATGTATATATACATATATGTATATAGATATATATGTACACACACACACACACATATATATATATGTACACACACACATTATATATATATATGTGTGTGTGTGTGTGTGTACATATATATCTATATACATATATATTTATATATACACAAAACTGTTATATACACTTCAACATTTAAATATAATTTGCCAAAATATTTTTGTCACTTTCAACCGTGTCCTGTTTACTGAGAATATTCCGTGCTGAATTTTGTCAGTGAACAGGTCGCAGTCTCAAAGTGACGGAAATATTTTGGCAAATTAAATTTAAATGTTGAAGTGAATCTAACGGTTTTTGTGTGTTTCTTTAATGGCTTATAAACACCTTCCATGCTGCAATTGTTTTTGTTTCAGCACACGATCTCAGATCAGGTCACTTGCTATGCAAGTACAACTCTGTAATTTTAATAATCTTTTCTAATATAATTCCTTATAATATTTAATCATGAAAATAACTTTTTTAAAGCATTGAATGGTTATGAGGGTTCACCTGATTATTGTAGGAAACAAATGGGCCAATAGGCAAAAAAGCAGCTGAGAAACACTGAAATACATGAAAAACCAATGTCATTCCAAAAAGCAGAGAAGAGATGAGTTATGCTTTTTCCAACAGCAAAAGTATTTGTATCACTGCATGATAAACAAACAAATGGAAAAAAAATTCCTTATTATGGTAAATCATTATTATCATCATCATTGTCTTAACATCCTTTTCCGTACTCACATGGGTCAGACAGAATTTGTTGATGATGATTTTCCATGGCTGTATGCCCTTCCTGTCACCAACTCTCATCTGTTTCCAAGTAGGGTAATATTTCCTTATGGCCAGACATATTTCCTTGAGAAACCGGCAATGAAGGACATCACTTACATGATGGTGACCCTCACAACTATAACACAATGTCAAAACAAGGAGATGGTTATGCTCACACACACATACACACACACATGTGCAGCCACACCCATACATATACATAGATATACACATTCACACATGACATACTTCCTTTAGTTTTCAGCTACCAAATCCATTCACAAGGCTTTGGTTAACCTGGGTTTATAGTAGAAGACACAAAGCACACTGCTTACCACACAGCCACACTTACACCTATACACTTAATTTATTAGATCAGAAGTTCTTAAAACCTTTAGCATTTAAACAGGCCATATCTGGCCCAAATATTTTACCAGCTTTATGTTCAGACTAGCCAGATCTGACCTCTCGCACCTACCCAACAATGTCATTGTAAAGCTTAACAATCACATCATCAAACTTTTAAAGCTGTAAGATAATGTTTGACAAATTCAAAACCTTGTGAATAAATAACCATTACATTCAACAGAATAATCTGAATGAATGCTAAAGGGTTAAAATCTATTGACAACCATAGAAATTCATGGGGAACTTTTATATAAGAAATATTTCTCAGACAATAAAAGTCAGGCCTAAATTTATTGTATACTTGACTGTGTAGAATTGTCATACCTCTTTGACATTTGCAACTATTACTGACATTCAGCTGTAATAATAGTGATTGCTAACATGGGTATAAGACTGCACATTTCTGTGTCGAGAATAGGTTTAGTCAATTCAATCAACTCTAGTATTTAACTGGTACTTATTTTATCAACCCCAGGATGGATGAAAGGCAAAGTTGATGATTTTGAACTTGGAAGGTAAAGAATTGAAAATACTAAAAGATGGTTTAACTGTTAGGAACAGATGTGGTTGAAGAAGTTTGCTTTCCACCTACATGGTTCTGAATTCAGTCCCATTGTGTGTGACACCTTGTTCAGGTGTCTCCTGCCATATCCTTGAGCTGACCAAAGCCTTCTTAGTGGATTTGGTTGATGGAAACTGAAAGATGTCCGTCATATGTATATTTTTTTATTCTCTCTCTGTTTATTTCCTCATGTTCCTTTCTATTGAAGAGCATAGGCTCGAAACTTAAAAGACTTTCTCACCTTCCCAAGCATTAACCCTTTCATTACCAACCCGGCTGAAACCGGCTCTGGCTCTGAGTACAAATGTCTTGTTTCCATAAGTTTTGAATTAAAATCTTCCACCAAACCTTAGTCACAATTTATGTTCCTAACACTAGCTGAATGATAACTAAGTTATTTTACTAAATTCTTTGTTATATTTGAAGTAATTGAAAGAAACACAGAGTATTTAAAAAAAAATACAGTAACGAAAGGGTTAAACTAATACAACTGTTTGTTGTTTATACACCTGTCTTCACGTTTTGTTTTTCTGTAAATTTCAAATATATATCTCTATTTTTATATATATATATATATATATATATATATATATATATATATATATATATACATATATATATACATATATATATATATATATATATATATGTATGTGTGTGTGTGTGCATGTATCTATCTTTGTGTCTGTGTTTGTTCCCTGTCACTGCTTGACAACTAATGTTAGTGTGTTTATCTCCTCACCATTTAGCACTTTGACAAAAGAGACCGATTGAATAAATACCAGGCTTAACAAAAATTAGTACTGGACTGATTCATTTAACTAAAAATACTTCAAGGTGGTACCCCAGCATGACCACAGTATAATGACTGAAACAAGTAAAAAGATGAAAAAGGAAAAAGATATCAATTACCATTTCTGCTTTTCACTGGCCTAACAACAAAAACACAACACATATGAAACATAATTACCACCCAACAATATAACACAATTCACTTGAGAATATAGTACAAAAAAAAGTTTAAATGATTTAAGAACTATGATAAATTCTGTAATAAAGCAAAGCTGATATAGCATGCAAGCACAATTCTTTGTCTTGCAAAAAGACAATGCTGCATACATCTCAGGAATATTGAAGTGCATCTGGTAGTGCAGTAGAAACCTTTATGGGTCTGTTAAAAACATGATGATCATAATACAAATAATGGTGATAATTTTCATAGATATGCAGTCTGGGGGTTTTATAGAAGAAGAAAAGTATGATATTTATGTGATATCTGATATTCTTACCTTTTTTACATTTTCTTCTTTTGGTTTTTTGTTTTGTTTATTTTATTTATTTATTTATTTGAAGTTTTGGTAAGTAGTGAGAATATAGCAATAAATGTCAAAGGAAGTCTGCAAAGATAGATCACTTATGATGGTATTTCCTACGAACAAGCTTAGAATACATGAAATGTAAAGGAAATGCCTGCAGAGGTTGACAAATCCTGTGAAGTGATATTGATAGTACAGTGGATGCTAATTGCTCTCTTTGGCATGTAAGACCAGGTGGCAACTGTAGTAGAGTTCATGTAATTCCTACATGTATAAGTATATACGCTTGGATATACAAACATATACATAATAAAATTTTCAGGATCCGATGGAATCAAGGTATTTAAATAACAAACGCACCAAGAAGGAGTCAGGGATAGTGTACTTGTGCACTGACAGTGGGTACAGACACTCATGTACTGACTAAAGTAAATATGGATTTGTCCTTCCAGTTATGCATATATTGAGCAAATACACAACATATACATAAAGTCACTCTAGATTATACTCCAGCACATGTTCCATCGTCCACTACAGATACAAGATCCAACACAGAGAAGGTTTCGGGTGTGGTGAAGTATAAATAATAACACAGATGGGCTAAGGTTCTGTACATCTGTTTCAGACATGTTCTTTATTGATGAACACATGTAAAAAAAAAAAAACGTGTATCGGTCCTCTCATCTTGGTTCCAGTTTAGAGAGTATTTATACTGCATCAAACGTGTGTGTTTGTGGAAAGAGAGAGAAAGACTTAGCATCATAAGAAATTATAAACTCTTAAGAGAAAATGAAATAATTCTGTTTATTTATATGCTTCAAAATCATGACCATCACATCCTATCTTGGACTACATTATCTGCATATCTTTCTTTCCATATAATAGCATAATGAGTTTTAAGTGAGATTTCCTTACCATTTCTAGCAGGCTTAACAGGGTTATTAGAACATTGGGCAAAATGCTTTGCCGTGTTTATTCCAGCTGTCTGCACTCTGAGTTCAAATTCTTCCAAGGTCAGTTTCACCTTTTGTACTTTCACAATTAGTAAATTAAAGTACAAGTTCCAGGACAGCAGGTTGGTGGAATTGTGAAAGTGTTGGATAAAATGCAATGCAGTATCAGTTGTGGCATTTTGCATTCTAAATTTTTCAATGCCAGACAAAATTCATTGCTCAGGGTATTTTCTGCAAAGTTCTGCTGTTGTAAGAATTTGAGCCACATCTCTAATTTACCCCCAGTCCCAGAGGCTCTGAAGAAGCACATGAGTACTACTCTTCCCTACTTGACTAAGTAGTGAAGATAACATAAAAAAAATAAAAAGTAAGCTCATGGTAACCTCACTAATGCTGGTGCTGGTGGCACAAAAAAAAAAGTACCCAGTATACACTTAGGTGGTTGGTGTTAGGAAGGGCATCCAGCCAACTGAAAGAAGCCTATTATATGAACCAAGCCAAAGCAGAAACTGGAGCACAATGTGATTCTTGGACCCACTGGTTCCTTTCAAACCATCTAACCCATGCTAACATGGGGTGCAAATGTTAAATGAGAAGAAGCTGGGGATGGGGATGAAGAAGTGCTTCTACAAAGACTTGTTGTCCAGCTTTTTAAACCCATCCCTGCCCAAAGCTGGATCACTGGAGGTTTTTTTTTTTTCACATTCTCCAGTTAAACGGTACTAATGTAACTCTCTTCATTTCTATGCTACAGACACAACGCAACATTGACATTCAGACACGAACCATCTTCAGTCAGAAGATTGACACCAGGTCAACTCAACAGACTGTAACACACTTCCTTTCAAGAAAATGAACTATGGCAAATACACTTAATTAAGAATTCTGTCTTTGATACTTCAATATCTTTTAGTTTGCTTCTTTAATGGAATGTTTTTAATTTTTTATTATCATTATTATTATTGTTATTATTATTACTATTATTTTGATTAGTGGGGTGGTCTTATAGCTTCTTGTACGCCTACATCGTGGGAAAGTAATATTTTATAGATAGCAAAAGACATTTTAAAACTGTATATGACAGAACTAAATTTAATGCAGTTTGTTTCTTTTCTTTCCTTCTTTTCTTTTGGATGTGTGTGTGTGAGGGTGCCTTTATGTGTATTTTATTGAGAGTTCCAAGTGTCTGTTAATTGCATTGCTTTATTAAACTTTATGTAATATAGACATCTAGCTACTTCAGTCATTTTCAAGTTTTGTTTGTTTCCTTTCTGCTTTTTGTTTGTTGTTTTCAAACAGCATCTGCATCCTTACATCTTGATGAAACTTCTAAAGTGTCCTTACAGTTTGAAATTGTCTCTTCTTGGGTGCTAAATTCTATTAAGTTGTCAGTAACTAGTCTCTTTCATTGATATTAAGGAGCAACATGAAGCTAATATCATCTAAAATTTCTTCAATTTATTTTCATTTTGAATTACCTTTTTTTCTGTTTTTGCTTTTTGATTTTCAAGTATTGCAACCACATGTCTCCAACTGTGTTGCAGTAAAAATAAAAAAAAATGATGATAATTAAATAAAAGAAAATTTATAAAATACATTAACAAAAATAAATAATTGTAAAAATAAGAACCCATTAAATTAAAAAGCAGCATTTTATTTTTTTATATTTTTTGTAATTTACATGAAATATAAGCTACATTTCACTCAATAATTTTTTTCTTTTCTTTTATGCTATAAAATGTGACATTTGCTATAAGCATGTATTCAGTTCCTTTCCTCCAAATATTCAAAGGGGTAATATACAATTACCAAGCTCATGAGTTCAAGTGTTAGAGTATTTCATATTAAACTAATCTTTCAAATGGAATCAAAACATCTTGCTTCCAAACCACATGGTTCCGGGTTCAGTCTCACTGCATGGCACCTTGAGCAAATGTCTTCTACTATAGCCTTGGACTGACCAAAGCCTTGTGAGTGGATTTGGTAGACAGAAACTGAAAGAAGCCCATCATATATATATATATATATATATGTGTGTGTGTGTGTGTATATATCTATGTGTGCTTGTGTTTGCCCCCATCACCACTTGACAACTGGTGCTGGTGTTTACGTCCCCATAACTTAGCAGTTCAGCAAAAAAGACCAATAAAAAAAATCCTAGGATCAATTTATTCAACTAAAAATCCTTCAAGGCAGTGCTCCAGCATGGCTAAAGTCAAATGACTGAAACAAATAAATGAATATATATATATATATATATATATATATATATATATAGCTATTTAGATATATATATTCATATATGTGTGTGTGTATTGAACTTTTACAAGCAAAAGCTTAATAAACATGTATTGTACTAAAAGTGTTGAGCAATGTTTCAGTTTAATGTTAAATTGTTTTCATACAGAAAGACATAAAAACAAACACACACACACACATACTGTCAGTAAATTATAAGTCTGAAACAGAAGCACACTTTAAGTTATAGAGCAGCAGAGTATATAGATAAAGAAAGATATGGTCAGTCTGTAGGGTTACCCTGGGTTTCATATCCATAAAGCATTTAACTTTACAGCGTTTTTTCTGACCCTAAACCTATTGGCCATATCTATCTTTATTATCTATCTATCAATCATATATATATATATGTTCGTCCAAGGCTGGGACCACGGGCCATATATCCCCTGCCCAATTCAGGATCACAGCATATAGGTACACTGCAACATAATTTCTTTTCCTCAACAGGCCCTGCCCTGTTTAACATTGTCCCTAAAAAGATCAAAGAGGAAAAGGATCCCATCAACTTTAAATGGAGTCTCGACAGATTTCTTCAAGGAATACCAGATAAGCCACCCATACCTGGATACAACTCACTCAACAAGAACTCACTACTTGAATGGACCATAAACAAAACTTGACTTAAACAGGATTTAGATAATCCTATCAGGTGGTGCTATTAAGTTAGACATGGTCTGGACCAATCTTTGGTCAAAACATATCTAAGTTTATCTAAGTCTAAGTTTATATCTAAAATAATAAGGGTGAAAAAATTGAATATTAATTTGATTAATATCAATTTAAAACCAGTGGTCAAGCATACAGAAAAATCTGAAGATTCAGAAAAATTATATTACATACATATAAGAGTGGTCATCCCTCTTATATATATATGTGATATATATAGTTAATCCAAACATGAAAACACCAAGAGAAAACACAGAGGACATGGAACAAATATAGTATTATTGAACGCTCAGGAAGGAAGGGAAGAAGGAGGGTTTTATGTTTCGAGTGGAGCTCTTCGCCAGAAACATAGGAAAAGGAAAGATCCAGAGAAGGGAAGACAGAGGAAATATATATTCTGCCATTTGTGTGTCAATGTGTGTGTAAATTAGAAGTTGAAGAAATGAGGATTGATAAAAAATATATAACTATCAGGCTGAAATATGTTCTGGAGTCAATAATTTTGAGCATAACCCTTAAAGGCAGAGCCCCCAGCATGGCCACAGTTGGATGATGGAATTCAGTAAAAGAAGATATGTATACATTTATATACAGTAAAGGGACATTGCTCATTTATGCATGTATAAGTGGAGGCTCATGGCTCAGTGGTTAGAGCATCAGGTTTACAATCATGAGGGAGTGAGTTCAATTCCTGGACCAGGCTGTGTGTTGTGTTCTTGAACAAAACACTTTATTTCACATTGATCCAGTTCGCTCACCTTTAGAAATAAGTTGCAATGTCACTGGTTCCAAGTTGTATTAGCCTTTGCCTTTCCCTTGGATAACATTGTTTGTGTGGAGAGGAGTAGCTGGTATGCATGGGCAACTGCTAGTCTTCCATAAACAACCTTGCCCAGACTTTTGTCTCAGAGGGTAACTTTCTAGGTGCAATCGAAAGGGATCTTTATCCTTTGTAATGAGAGAAAGGGAGAGATACAAAGTGTTGGTTAAAATGTCTTGCAGTAATATTCCAGTTCCGTGTGACCTGAGTTGAATGTCTGCTGGGGTTAACTTTTACTTTTTGTCATTCCATGGTCAATAAGTAAAATATTAATCTAGAGCAATGGACCAGTGAAATTGTTAGAGCATTAGATGGAGTGTCTTGCAGTATTTGTTGCAGCTTTTTGTTGTTCTGTGTTTAATTGCCATCATAGCCTACTTAGTCAGTGGATTTGATTCATCACCTTGCTTAACACCACCAACTAATTCCAGTATTCTTGAGACTCATTAGAGATCATGCATTTTTTACCTTTGCATGGTAAGAGATTTCTGGCCAATCAGTGTCTTCCTTCATCACTCAGCCAAAGAACAAAACAAAAAACCCAACTGTGACTAATGTAAAAGAATGAACTAAAGCAGATACAGGACTAGGTACTGCTGTGGTAGCCAGTAACCAATTTGTGAACAGAATTTGAGATCTCTTTGACTTACTTCCTCTTTTGAAGTTCATAAAGACAATTTTATTTATTAATGAACCTTTGCAGGTGTCATTGTAATTTGGTTGAAGTCTAGTGATTGAGCACAGGCATGGGTGTGGTTAAGAAGATCACTTTGTAATCACATGGTTTCAGGTTCAATTCCACTGCACATGTGGCACCTTGGACATGTTTTTTTTCTACTATAGTCTCAGTTTCATCAATGCCTTGTGAATGAATATGATAGACAGAAAGTGTGTGTGGAAGCCCATTGCACGTGTGTGTATATGTACCCACCATCACTTGGCAACCAGTGTTGTTTTGTTTACATCTATAACTTAGCAGTTCAGCAAAAGAGAGTGACAGAACAAGTGCCAAATTTAAGATAAGTACTGGTGTTGATTTATTTGACTAAATCGTTCAAAGCAGTGCTCCAGCATGGCTGCAGTCCAATGACTAAAACAGACTTCTTCCAACATCTTCCTCAGTCTTGCTCTTCACCAAGTTCTGGTGTCTCTTTCCTCTTAGATAACTTCGCATTTCTTCACAAAACCGTCACCCTTCATACAGATATCTTTGACATTTTTTTTCCAGGAAAATAGTTTTGATTTCCGCAGTCTCAGTTAAGAACCAAACATTCAGATTCACAGACAGGATGATACGGGATGGGGGCGGGGAGTGAGGAGGAAACAGCAGCCAATGGTTGTTAGTAAAGTTTGTACTCTCTCTGATAAAATCATTAGTCTTGCACCTTATGCCCGAACTTTTGTGCAAACAACAGACATGAACAAATTGTCTAAAACTTTTCTGTTAACCTTACATTTTTATAGGCGTAGGGGTGGCTGTGTGGTAAGTAGCTTGTTTACGAACCACATGGTTCCAGGTTCAGTCCCACTGCGTGGCACCTTTGGCAAGTGTCTTCTACTATAGCCTCGGGTCGACCAAAGCCTTGGGAGTGGATTTGGTAGATGGAAACTGAAAGTATGTAAAAAGCACCCATACCAGTGCTGTGTCAAAGCACCCAGTACATTCTGTAAAGTGGCTGGAGTTAGGAAGGACATTTGGCCATAGAAACCTTGTCTTCAGCTGGCCAGCTTCTGTCTTTCCATCCAATCCATGCCAGCATGGAAAATGGACATTAAATGATGATGATGATATATGTGTGTGGGTGTTTGTGTTTGTCTTCTACCACTGCTTGACAGCTGGTGTTGGTGTGTTTATGTCCCCCATAACTTAGCAGTTCGGCAAAAGTGACTGACAGGATAAGTACCAGGCTTTAAAAAAATAAATAAATGTATACTTGGGTAGTTTCAAGGTGGCGCCCCAGCATGGCAAGAGTCTAATGACTGATACAAGTAAAAGAAAGATAAATGATAAATTAGAAAATAAAACAGAAAATATAGAAAAGTAGACTGACTCGTAGTTTTGTAATCAAATGTGGCCCAGCTCCTATTTTAGCTTTGCACATGTTATCACCATACACACACATGTTACTGCACATGTGGTTAATGGTTCAGTATAACAACACTTTCCCCGTAACCACAACAGCAAATGTACACATGTGTATATGTAACCACACGTGTGCTAGAAAGCAGACCAGTTTAGGACATGCTCAGAGGTGGAAGTGATGCTTACTCTGTCTAATTTAAAATGAAGCAGTATTATAGATTGGAAGAAGAGAAGAAGCTAGCCAGCCAAAGAAGGCAGTTGATATAATAATGTACACCACTGAGAGATGATTATTTCAGATTTAATCAATAAATATTTATTTAAGATGTATTTGTATTGATAATCTATTTAAAACTCTGAGGTTTGTTGACAGATACTCCTGTCTGTGTTTGTACTGTGTATGGGTTTTTCTATATACTTGTACATAAATGTCTATATATATATATATATATATATATATATATATATATACATGTATATGTGTGTATTTTATACGTATGTGTGTGTGTGTATAATTACACATTCATGCACATATGTATAAGCATGTTTATGCTTATTTACATGTACATATATATTCTATATATTTAGTCATATGTATAGATGTGTGAGTCCGTGTACATTTCATTTGTATACACACACACACCACACACAAACACACATGCATGCACTCGTGTATATAACTTTATAGTTTCTTCACAAATTCTCGCATCTGTAGTTTGTTTGTGTATTGATAATCCATTTAAAACAGTATGGTTTATTGTATCTAGTTTGAAAACATCTGTACATATATGTATTTATTTTATATGTGCATTTGCTAATTTTGTGTGTGTGTTTGTGTATATTTGCATATGTTTGTATATGACTAGTTTACTTTACAAATGTATATGATGCTTTTTTGTTGTTGTTTTTTTTTTATATATAGTGGACTATGTAGATGTGTTTCGACTGGTTTTATATGTAAGTGAATGTGTATATCTGAAATTGTTACGTATATACATACATTTTTGTGTATGTACTTCATCTCTTGCACAAATAGATATAGATTTTTGTATACTAGCATTTCTCATGGACTCATATTCTCTCTCTATTGTGCACACACACATGCACACAACCTCAAACACTCTCATTGCACATGTTCTAACATATGTGTCTGAAGGAGTGAGTACGTATGTGCATAAGTATACAAAGCACAGTGTACACATATGAATAGATATCTATACATATGTGTATTGTGTATGTGTATCTATACATACATGTATGTATATACATACATAAGTGTGTGTATATATATATATATATATATATATATATATATACACACACACACACATATGTGTACATGTATATGTATATATATATATATATACACACACATACATATATATATATATATGTACACACACACACACATATATGTCTGTGTATATGTGTATTTGCATGTGCATATATAGATATGTATTTAAATGTATGTGAATATACATTCAGTCATACATACATACATACATACATACATATATATATATATATATATATACATACAAGCACACACATATATACATACGTGCATACATTGAAAAGAACTATGTGTGAGTACATGTATGTTAAAGCTAACTTGGTTTTGTTGGCACCAGTCCAACAATGTGTACACTTTCACAAACATGTTATCATAGACATTGACATCAGCAGTGCAGGGTAGAGAATATAATGTGGTAATATGGTTTATGTCTGGCACACAAGGACCAGAGAAAGTAAGCACCGAGGAATAACAGAGTCTACTATGGCTTTTTCTATCACATCTGGATTAAAGAATTGCTTGGTAGCAACAAACCCAAGAGACTGATAAACAAGCTGTCAGTGCCCTCATTTTTTTTTTCTGGCCCAAGGTAGTAAACTGTGTAGAGGTAGATGGTGGTATATGGAGGCATTAGCGATGGGATTGGGGAAGTACCTCTGCATTTGTTAGTGCAATGGTTTGTCTTGTTGTCTTGCAAACATTTATATTGGGTTCATATTGAATAGTAGATTGCTCAGAATTTAAAAAAAAAGAAAAATAATCTCAAATTTCTCACTGCCTTGTAGTTATATTGTCTTTTACATACATTCATATGCATACATATATATATATATACATATACATATATATGTATTTATTTTATATATATATGTATATGTTTGTTCTTAACACCATGGTATTGATGCTGTAGAATGTGTAATTGCAGCCATTAGAGCAGATGCTACCGATAATGATAATTGAAAATAACGACAAACTGTTTCTCTTATTGATATTGCCTTTCATTTATCTCATATATTCTCATATGTGGATCTAATTTTTATGAAAAACAAAACCAAAAGTCACAGTGGCAACAGCAATAGCAGCAGCAGCAGCAACAACAACAACAATTACAAAACTAAAAACAAGAAAGAGGAGATAAAATACTAAAATAAAAGCAAGAAAAACAAAAATCTATATATTATCTTTGATTATACTATGGCATATCATTTGTTTTGTTTTTTGTTTTTGTTTTGTTTTTTGGCGGTGTGTTTTTATTTTTTGAGTTTTTTTTTTCTCCTCTCCATATATCTGCTTTATCTTAGTGGGGGGTCTGCATGCAATGAAGGCAAACAGATTAGGCAGAATCTTCTTTGGAGGATGTTTGTTGTCTATTGGTGCCTGCTGTTTGGTAGATGTTGTGTTGTATCAAACTGTCTCATAGGACAGGATAGGATATCTATTTGGTGAGCAAAACAGAAGAATTTTATATGATTCCTACTCTC
This sequence comes from Octopus sinensis, assembly GCF_006345805.1. NCBI lineage: Eukaryota > Metazoa > Mollusca > Cephalopoda > Octopoda > Octopodidae > Octopus > Octopus sinensis. Next base: position 163,665,407 of record NC_042998.1, read on the forward strand.
ATTTTATTTTTCTTCTGAAGTTGTTTGGAATAGATCTGGTGGGAAGAGGAGAATTTCAGTCTTTTTATTTAGCTTTTATTTATTTATTTATTTATTTATTGTAAAGAATAGTCTTTTGGTATTAGAAAAACTCACTTTTGCAGGTGGAGGCCAAAAGTTAGAAATCTATGAATATTGGTGATTATCTGCCCTGGGATATTTTTGGAGCAGGACATATTTATGGATTCAGGCCTGACTGTGTTGTTAAAATGTTTGCTTTAGAACTGTGTGCTTTTGGATTTGATCTCACTATACAACACCTTTGGGATGTGTCTTCTACTATACATTCAGGCCACCCAAAGCCTTGTGAATGAAATCTTGTAAAAGGGTGATTCAGAGGGAAGCTGTCTGAGGAACCTTTTCTATTCTTGGGTGGCAGATTTAATATGTCACACACTTTTATTAATGCTACCACTGCTACTAGACCCTTGGAGACTTTTAGCAGACTTCACTCCACCCTTCCGCTAATCCATCTCTTAGGTACTTGAAATGATCATAAGCACCATCTTTACTCCTTTGATTAAGGTATTAAGCAAAAAATATCTAGAAATAAATTTAAATGAACTATTGCTAAAGTGTAATTTTCTTAATTATTTTCAATATAGAGTTGTTGAATGTCAGAAAATACTTGGTAGTGTTTAGTTTCTATCTTTTTATATTGTGTTCAATCTCACCAAAGTTACCTTTAACTGTCAACCCTTCAGATTTGATAATTTGAATGCTATTCACATATGAGAGCTGATTCAATCAGTTTACTAGCACTCCCACCAAAAGAAGTTTAAAGTTGTTTTTTGTTTTTTTAAATGACTGCAGTTTTGTAAGGCTTTCCAATAACAGTTTATCTTTTGCTTAAATCTGCAAAGCAACCGTTTTTCATTGTTTAGAAAAGTATTCAGTAACCCACAGACTTCAGTATAGTCTGTATCCAAGTCTCTGCCCTTAAATAAAGGGGTTTGCTTTATAGCAGAATAGAAAAGTGCCAGATTACCTTCACTGGAAATCTGCTTGTGGCTATGTGCTAAGAAGCTTGCTTCCCAACCACATGGTTACAGTTCAAGCCAATCAAAGCCTTGTGAATAGATTTGGTGGATGGAAACTGAAAGAAGCCCATTGTATATGTATGTGTGTGTCTTTGTGTCAGTGCTTGTCCCCACCCACATTGCTTGACAACCAGTGCTGGTGTGTTTACGTCTCCATAACTTAGCAGTTCAGCAAAAGAGACTGGTAGAATAAGTACCAGGTTCAGCACATTCAACTAAGAGTTCTTCAAAGCAGTGCCCCAGCATGGCTGCAGTCTAATGACTGAAACAAGTAAAAGATAAAAGCAAAAGATACGGGGTATCTATAGGTTCAAGGACTGTTGGTACTAATAATATAAGTAAAGGTGGGGCTGATTTTCTAATGACTTGATTATATAAGCCTAGATCATAACAGGTAGGATGGTATTTTGATAATGATAGTGATAAATTACTTGATTAACCCTTTCGTTACCATATCTCTTTTGAAACACACTGTCTTCATTTCAATTCATTTTGAAAATAATGAAGAACTAGCAGTATCGCCAGGCATTGCTTGGGTTCGTTTCGACTCTTTAGAATTGGAATTTTTGAAAAGTAAAAATATTGCATTATGTAGCTTGTTATTCTCTTTAAGTGAACATTTTTCTGGTTGAAATACACCGAAAAATAGCGACACAGCAGTCAAAAAATCGTAAAAAATAGGGATTTTCATAGAAAAAAAAGCACCTTTTTGATGTAAATAATTTTTGATGTTAACACGGTCCGATTTAAATTTTTCTTCTATGGAAGGAAGAGTAAGTCTTCTTCTATCATACTCTCAATTTTGGTCGACTTGTGCCGCAGGGTCTCTGAGGAGATAGTGTTAGTTGAAGGCTACCAAACCTGCCATACACAGACAACTTAGGATGGTGTTAGGAACAGAAGTTACCATAAAATTTTGCTTGAAGTTTTTAATTCAGATCATTCTAAAACAGGGAGATTATATCATAAAACCAAGGATGGTCTCAGGTAGTTTTGTATTGAAAGGGTTTAGATAGTTTTCAGTATTTATTTGGTTTACAGTCAGATATTCCTGTGGTGAAGATACTTGAGTTAATCACCTTACAGTTTTTGTGGGTTTTTAAAATGTTTGTTTTTCTTCATATTTTTTAAGTATTCTACATTACTCTGCTTGCTTCAATCAATCCATCTTAAATGTCATAGCTGAGTGACTAGCATTACAAAACACCTGCCTCAGCAATGTCTTAATTTCTAGAACTATCCAGCATATCACTTCATATCCTTTCTTTGATAGATAGGTTATTCATAGGCACAGGCCACAAATTTGTACTTGCATTTGTTCATGATCTTTTTGGGTCTGATAAAATAAGTACCAATCAAGAACTGAAAGTCAATAAACATTTATACCCATCCTCCAAGTTGGTAGTTTTTACCTTTTTTATAAAATGTTATTTTTAATAAAGTGGTCGAGGAAAATAATTTATACCCATAGACAGCTCTTAGAGGACCATCCAGGTTGTTTAAGAACAACTTGAATGTCTGTTGTGGTGTCCATTGAGAAGCATGGTTAAGTTAGTTGAGAGTAAAACATTGGAGCAAATCATTTAAAACAGGTTCTTGGGATGAGGTGCTGTAAGGATGAGGAGATGCAGCTACATTAGGTGGGTATAGATGGCGGTAGTGTGCACAAAACTTGTTATTTCAGAGGGTCAGGAACCATTGTGGCAGCACTTGGCAAGCACTAACTAGTTAGTATCTATTTGGTTGCTTGACTTGTAATAAAAAGCAGCCAAGCCTTCATCAAATTATACCCTGTTCTCTATCTAAAAAATAGGCAGGATGGTCATGGCTGAACACCTTTGATCATATGTCTGTTCAGGTTTAGCCTAAGATTAAGCAACAACAAAAAGAAGGGAGACTCAGAAAAGATAAATATATTTAAATAAAATTATTTCCATTTAAAGAGGAAGCATGGAAACAGTGATACTCTTTGGAAATGGTATTTGAAATAAACATGGTATTCTATGGAAAAAAAAAATGATCTTCACTGAAAACATTCACACTCCATGATAATAATAGTACTCTGTGTTCTGAGTTCAAATTCCACCAATGTCAACTTTGTCTTTCATCCTTTCGGGGTCGATAAAATAGGTACCAACTGAGCATTTCGGGTGGGGTTAGGGGGAAAATGTATCAACTTACCCCACTCCCGAAATTGCTGACCTTGTGCCAAAATCTGAAACTAATAAAAGTACAACTGTGTGAAAAACTGTTATTCTCTCTGAAAGCATTGATACTCCATGAAAGACAAAAGTTTCTATTATGTTGCGAAAAGCATGTATATAAGATTCTTAGTCACTCTTTCACTTTACAATGTTCCTCTTTGTCCACTTCTTTTGTGCAACACACTTCATCCGGTCCCCCCCCCCACACACACACATACACTATTCCACCAGAAAACACCTTTCTTTCCTCCATGCCACCTATCTCCCACTCCACCACCTGCTGTAGGTGGTGTTGTATTAAATGACGCATGCAAGACAAAATCCTTTTCATCATGATCATGATCATCATCGTTTTAACGACTGCTTCTCCATGCTTGTCTGGGTCAATTAGAATTTGTTCGGGATGCATGCAAAAAATTCCTTTTCATCACCATCATCATTGGCATCATCATCGATATCATCATCCTCGTCATCATCATTACCATTTTAATGGCCACTTTTCTATACTCATAGGGGTTGGATGGAATTTGTTGAGGTGGATTTTTCTAAAGTTGGATGCCCTTCCTGTTGCCAACCCTCAGCTGATTGCAAGTAACATAGTACTTCCTCATGACCAGACATATTTTCAAGGAAGATTGGAAACAAAGGACACTGCTTGCATATTGGTGATATTCATTTACAGCCATCGCACAAAGTCAAGACAAGGAGACAGTCACACACACACACACACTCACATGCATGCACTCACACATACACACACACACATATATATATGTGTCAGGATTCGTCCAGTTTCTACCTCCCAAATCCACTTACAAGGCTTTGGCCAACACAGGACTATGATAGAAGATACTCATCCAAGGTACCACACAGCAAGAGTGATGCCATACAAATTGAAATATGTCACTTTCTTGGAGAAAGACAACACTTACCTGAATTATCGAAGTTCTTGCTATTAGGCCACTTCTATTATTTCTTAATGTTGCTTTTGCTACCTGTAAAAATCTATATCCACTGATCAAAGCAAGGCTGTAGATGGCTTTGGTTTGCTGATGAGGTGAAATAAGACTGAAGCATGTCTGTAGCTATCAGATCACCAGCTGACAAACATTTTCCTACGAAAAATAGAAATTCAGTTTTCTGTGAAATTAATTTTTAATTTCATGAAATTCTCTCACCCTTTTCTTCAAGAGTCACTGTTATTTATTGTTAGGTTTTTTTTGCTTTCCATCTCTTAACTAAATGGAAAATTTCAATTCATATCAATTTGTGTGTGTGTAAGCCATGGACATTTACTTGAATTATCTAAATGGCCCACTTGAGTTATTTCCCTTAACTCACTTCTGCACTTAGACATATACTAGTATAGTTTGTATGAAGCATTGTCTGATTGGTGTATATATATATTGTGTGTGTGAGTATGTATATGCATACACACACACACACACACACACACACACACACGCACACACATACTTTCTCTCTCTCTCTCTCAATCTCTCTCTATTTATCTGTGTGTGTGTGTGTGTGCGCCCTTCTCTCTCAAATTTCCATCTTGGAATGTTTTACTATCAAATTCACTTGTTCCTTCTCTCCACTCTTGCTGCTCCTTATTCTTACCTGTCTCCCTTTGACTTGCCTGGCTTTGACCTTCAATTGTACATTAGCAAAAAAGTGCCTGGGTGGGAGGAGATAACGTGAATGAAAGAAATACTTCACATTGTTACTACTATTGCTCTTGTACTGTTGCTGAAGTTCTTTGCATCCTGTATGTTAATAACTGGTACCAACACTTCCACCATCGCCACCAACAACAACATCACTACCATCATCATCATCACCATTACTATTGCTATATCTGCTGTTATCTGGACAAGCAATGTTTCAAAAATTCTCAGCCCCTTTTCTCTTTTTTATTGCTTTTTCTCCTCTCAAAATAATTATTATATCACTTCCCCCAACCGACTCTGTTTCTTTTTATTCCTTTATAATTACCTTTGTTCCTTTCTTTTATGTCCTGTATAGCATTTACATCCAGCCACTCCTCTCTCCGTCTCTCCCTCACGGTGTGGCCCCTTCTATCTTTCTCTCTCTTTTTCCCTCTCTCTTTTTGTATACCTTACTATCTTTCTCACCTCTTCTTTCTTTCCTTCACTCTCCTCTCTTTTTTCTTATTCTCTGTCTCTCTTTCTCTCTCTCTCTCTCCAAAGCTTGTATTGCTGCTCAATTTATTTGCCTTCTTTTTTTTGCAAATCATTATACCAGGTCTTATCTTTTGCTGTAATTACCATTGGGCTTATCGGTACATTGTGTAGAGTCTGTACCTTGATCCATACACTCAAGAACCCTTCCATTTTACCATTTTAAGCATCGCATTAGATCTATGACAAAATAAGGTCCAAGCAGTTGATGGAGCAGATTCTTGAGCACTTAATTTACTCTCTCTAGTCACATATTGTTCACACTGCAGACATTGCAAGCTTTAATGTTTTAGCATTGTGGTTAATTTTTTTTCTCTTACATCAAACTTTTTAAATCATCAAGTTTTATACTGTAATCCTTTTATGGTTCCTTTTCACCATACAATTCAGTTCCATCTTGAACTGTATGTAAATCCAACAGTAGCAATGACCAACAATTATCCACAACAAATATATTGTAAAAAAGAACAGCACCAAGAAAGAATAGGAATAGTTTGTGGGAGCAAAATCAAGTTTTATTCTTGAATATATAAGAATGAATATGAGAGGACAAAAGGGTGAAGAAGTGAATTGAAAGGAAGTACTGTATGAGTACATGAGTATTTTGACCTTTGTACCACTGACTTGAGCCATAAAAATTTCACACATACTCATACACCCTTGTATTGACATATAACATATGTAGTTATAGACATTCTTGTTTTACAGCTATTATTATTGTTGTTGCTAGTTGGTTATTCAAAAGGTGATGGGTTGGTAGAGTTGGCTATCTTGGTTATATTTGTTTTGGTGTGGATCAAAATGGAGATGGTAATGGCAGGGTTTATTATTCAGGGTTGCCAGAGTCATATTATTCTTGCTAATTGTATTGTTGTTGCTGTTTCAAGTCAATTGCCATTGATCTAGGATCAAAAGCATTTCACTCAGCATTAGAAATGCTCTAAGTTAGCACATTATCTGATGTAATTAATCTTCTATTTTAGATGAAGTTGCTTACCTTGTTCATTACCATTGTTACTGGTCATTAACGAGCTGATGGATTGATAATCAGGCAGTGGTTGTATTAGTGTTTGTGGTAGATAATAGTGGTGGTGGAGATTGATTTGAGTGTATGTGTGTGTGTGTGTATGGCGAGAGAGAGACAGGGAAGTCAGTCAGTTATACTTTAGAATAAATGTAAGTAGGCAATCCCATAGCTTGAGTGAGTCCTAACATAGGGCATACCTGTAAAACCTATAAATGTGTGTGTGTGTCCTTGTCTTGACATTTGCCCATTGATAGTAAACAAAGCCAACATTGTACAAAGAGGGTATCATTTGTTTGCTATCTTCTGTGGAAACATGTCTGGCCATTGATCTGTTCCTGTTAAAAGGATTGGGGAAGTATTACTTTGCTTGGAAACAGGTGACTGGAAAAAACATTCAGCCACAGAAAATCAGCCATAACTAATTTTGTCTGACCATGCAAGTGTGAAAAAGTAGATTTTAAAAATGATGATGATGATGATGATGACAACAATGTCGCCACCACTTATGACCATAACTTAATGAAATAAACATGTTAGACTTCATTGTGCAACATAGTGAAATAAATATGCCTTATTTTTTTATTTCATGTGGCAAAATGAAAAAAGATGGGTTTTCCTTTTACAGTAAAATAAAACTGAGATATGTAATACTGTTAAACTGTGAAATAAAACTGAGATTTGTTGTTATGTTATACAGTGACTTAAATTTATGAAGTATTCTGTTAAACTGTTAAATACAGCTGTAAAACACATTCAGTTAATGCAATGGAATAAAAGTATACGACTAATCTTGTTACCTAATACTCTTTTCTTTTACTCTTTTACTTGTTTCAGTCATTTGACTGTGGCCATGCTGGAGCACCGCTTTTAGTTGAACAAATCGACCCCAGGACTTATTCTTTGTAAACCTAGTACTAATTCGATTGGTGTCTTTTGCCGAACTGCTAAGTTACGAGGACGTAAACACACCAGCATCGGTTGTCAAGCAATGTTGGGGGGACAAACACAGACACACAAACATATACACACACACACGCATATATATATATATATAAGGATGGACTTGGTGCTAACTTAACTGTATCTATTTTTTATTATATTTTTTTATTATTATTATTATTATTATTATTATTATTATTATTATTATTATTATTATTATTATTACTATTAATAGTAATTTTTATTAACTTTTATAGCTTTAGAATCTTATGAACTGTACCACGGATTTAATTATTATTTTTCATCTCCATATATGTTAGCCTTTTTTTTATATATATATAAAAAAAAACTATTAGCCAAATATGTATAATATCGGTACTTATTGATATTAATATATACACTATTATATATTTTGTTTTATTTTGTTCTGTTTACCTTCCTTTTTTGTACAAATGTGTATTATATTATATAAGTGTAGCTTTATGATGTATAAGTTTTTATATTTTACATTTTTATATTTTATATTTATATGTATATGATTGTATAATATTTTTCACTATTATAACAAATTTAATTTAATTCTCTGAAGAGGCCGTGGGGCATCCTTGTTAATGCCTCATTTATACCTGCCTTTATGGCTTATAGGTTAAATGAGGTATGACTGTCCTCACTGCCGAAACAGCTGTCAGTTTTGATTTATTTGCATATTATATTTGAAATTTTTTACTTATATCTCTTTATCTTGTTACTATTACTGTATATCTCATTTCATTTTATGTATTGCCTTTACTCATATGTAATGGTGTATTAAAGTATGGATTGAGTATCATCGGATAGTTGATGTTTTACTGATTTAAGTATATTTCTCCATTCTCTAATTTTGTAGTATTAATTTACGGTAATATTATTACCTTTACCCATATAATGCAAAAGATGAACTGATTGTTTGACAATTTTTAACATCTATGTATTAATTTTGTTGGGTACCTATCTAGCAGTATATTGGATATATATTATCCCATGGTGGGTTGAATTTTCAACCCCTATCTCATTTTATAACCTATATATATATATATATATATACATATATACGACGGGCTTCTTTCAGTTTCCGTCTACCAAATCCACTCACAAAGCTTTGGTCGGCCTGAGGCTATAGTAGAAGACACTTGCCCAAGGTGCCATGCAGTGGGACTGAACTCGGAACCATGTGGTTGGTAAGCAAGTTACTTACCACACAGCCACTCCTACACCTATATGAAAGACATGCTAGAAATAACAGCCAAAAATCTTCTTCAAATCACATCATACACTCTTACAGTAGAGAAAGACACATCAGATAATGTAGTGCTAGATAACCAACCCTAAAAAGATAGTATGGTCACACCTAGAATGTCTTTGATCAAGGTTGATATTGGACTGTACAAAATGAGACGACAGTATTTGTGAGTATTAACCGACCAGTTTGTGTTATATTCATGTTGTTGTCGAGAGAACAGCTTAACTTGTACAGTTAGGCACTGTTGAGATGTATTCCTGCTGTCTAATGAATTTACCAGGACTTCCATATGATTCTAGATAGGTGGGTGGGGGAAGAGGGGGAGGGCTGTGACGGTGCGATAACATGCGAAAAAGCGTTGGTGCTGAGCATGCTTAATCATTGACAGCCAAAGGAAATGCTCTCGTCAACAATCCTAACGATCACTTGCCAACACCTGTAGGTCCACTGATTACAACCTTTCTTCATCCTTATGATCTTAAGTCAAGGAAAAAATCCCCCTCCCTTGCTTTCTCTTCACACACACCCCCACTTCCTAACTAACCCCTGCAGAAAACCTTCTTGGTGCCACATCAAATGGAAGGATCAAGAAAATCAAAAGAGGACTCTCTATACTTTCTGTGTATGTGTGTGTGTGCACGTGCACATAAATGTGTGTGTGTGTGTGTGTGTAATGGTACAAAGTGCAGATTTTAAGAAGCAATTATCCTATTTCTCTTACCCATTTATTTGATGTTGCTGATTTCAGCTGTCTTGTTCCTTAGCCATATGTAAGTGTGTGTGTGTATGTATGTATGTATATGTATGTATGTATATATATATATATATATATATATATATATATATGCAGACACACAAACATGTGTATAAGCACATGCAAACATCATTGGGTTTACATGTCAGTATGTGTACGTGTGTATTCCTGTACATTCCTGTTATAATATTTGTATCTATGTATATCTCTGTGCGACTGTGTGTGTGTGCTTATATGTTTGTGTACACACACACACACATACACCTGACAATGTTTGCATATACATGTCCATTTGTATGTGTATGTATTCCAGTACCAGTAGATCCTTAGCTCATGCAACCATATATATGTATGAATGTATATATATATATATCTATATATATATATAATATATATATATAATATATATATATATATATATATGTATGTATGAATATGTGTGTATGTATGCATATAAATGTATGTTTGTATATGTGTGTATGTATGCATATAAATGTATGTTTGTATATATGTGTATGTATATTCATATATATATATATATATATATGTATGTATATATGGAAAGAGAGAGAAACTGACAGACAGTTAGATCTCATTCCAACTCTGTAATTAATGTATGTGTTTGTATATTCCTGTATCTGGTGATGGATGGAAGCCTCTCTTATCTCATTGTTAGACAAAGTGCAGCTATCTACTTCTGGTTGCCTTTGTAGTAGATTGTTTTGTAATTTTGTGACAAACTGCAGAAGTGGAATTGGCACATTAGAACATGAGAACACAGCCTGGTGTGGAAATGGTAGAAGACATCTGTGAAAGAGAGAGAAGATTTGGTATGTGTAATGAAGGTTGTCTTAATGTATCATCATTTTAGGACATTGTGTATGTGTGCGTGTCTGAGAGTTTATGAATTTGTGTAAGTGTATGTATATTGATGGTAGTGTGTGTGTGAGAGAGAGAGACTGAGAGTGTGTGTGTGTTTTTGATGCATATTTTGCTGTGTTGTAATACCTTTCTCTCTACATGTGTGTATGTGTGTGTGTATGCATGATGCATGAGATGTGCATAGAAGTTTGAATATGTCTTTGTGGTGAGTGTGTATGTATGTATTTACATGTGCTTATGTATACGTGTGCACATGTGTGTGTGTGTGTTTACATACATAATACACACACACATTCTTTTATGTTGCTGTATGTCAGGTATCAGTTCAAGATACATACAAACACACAATTCTTGCAGAGTGTTTTTGAGGTGTTGATATTCATCCATCCATCCATCCATCCATCTATACATACATACATACATACACACACACACACATATAGAGAGAGAGATATATATATATGGATATATATATATATGTATATACATGTATGTGTGTGAATATTTATACATATATATATATATGTATATACATACATATATGTATGTGTGTATATATCTATCTATATATATATATATATATATGTGTGTGTGTGTGTATGTATATATATACACGTGTATGTGTATGCATGTATACCTAATTATTTTAAGATTTGTGCATTCATGCTGCTATGGGTTAGATTGTCCATGTAACTCATTGAAGTCTAATCTAACTTCTTTTATCCCACATCATCTCGAAATAAGTAGCTACTTCAGACCTTCTGCCATCCATTTATGGAGTTTTATCACCTAGCATGTATCATCAAGAACACTACAAGTAAATACCAATACAACAATCATCTTTCCCAGATCTTCAGTCAGTTTTTTAACTTGTTTGTAGGTTTAGAGTCTAGTTGCAATCTACCAGTCAGTTGATTCTGTTTTGGTTGCTTCAGATTCTCTCTATAATATGCTGTCTTCATTTCCCTGAAGGCAGTTAGCTGGCTGAATTGTTAGCAGGCTGGACTCAATGCTTAGTGGCATTTTATTCATATTGCAGTTCTGAAGTTTAAATTTTGCTGGTGTCAACTTTACCTTTCATCTTTTCAGTATCAATAAAATAAGTCAAAGTAATTGACTAATCCCTAACCCCAAACCTGACACAATACTTGGCAGCATTTCATCCATCTTTCCATTCTGAAGTTCAAATTTCACTGGGATTGACTTTACCTTTCACCATTTCACAATCAGTAAAATAAGCCGAAGTAATTGACATATCCCCAAACCCAAAACTGATGCAATACTTGACAGCATTTAATCCATCTTTCCATTATGAAGTTTAAATTTCACTTGGGTTTACTTCACCTATCACCCTTTCAGAATCAGTAAAATAAGCCAAAGTAATTGACTTGCCCCTGACTCTGAAACTGCTGACCCTATTCCAAAATTTGAACCATTATAGGCAGCAAGCTGGCAGAATTGTTACTCTGCTAGAAAAAAGTGCTGAGTGCATTTTTTCTGACTTTACATTATGAGTTCAAATGCTGTCAGGGTTGACTTTGCTTTCCATCCTTGTGGGGTCAGTAAAATATGTACCACTTGAGCACTGGGGTTGACGTATTGCTGGCTGCATGCCAAAATTCAAAACCAATTCTTTTATTCTTTTATTTGTTTCAGTCATTTGACTGTGGCTAAGCTGGAACACTGCCTTTAATCAAACAAATCAACCCCAGGACTTATTCTTTGTAAGCCTAGTACTTATTCCATTGGTCTCTCTTTTCGGACAGCTCAGTTACAGGGACCTAAACACATCAACATTGGTTGTCAAGCGATAGTGGGGGAGACAAACACAGACACACACATACATACATATATATATATACCAAATCCACTCACTCATTTCATTTAATGCCCTCCTTTTTTCTGTTTGTATGAATCAGATAGAATTTGTTGAAGCAGATTTTCTTCACCCAGATATCCTTCCTGTCACTCACCTAATCTACTTCTATGTAAAATAATATTTCTCTGTGACCAGACATGTTCTTCATGGAAGACTAAAAATGAACTACATTGCTTGTATAATAATAATGTTCATTTGCAACTGTCCTATGATCACAAGGGTAAGCACAAATATACACACACACTCGTGTACATACATACATATACATATATACAGGGGCATTTGGATAAAGTAGGTAGTCTAGCAGTTTGCTAATATTAGGCTGCAAGCTAAGACTTGAGCAACTCCAGCTAGGCCAACTGTGCAAAGAGGTATGCTGTTGAAAGAGCCCAAACCATCTGAGACCCAAGAAACATCACTGCATCCCAGAGCAACTGCAAGTTGTCATACGACTCCAGGTTCAGATTCACAGCATGGCACCTTGGGCAAGTGTCTTCTATAGCCTCAGGCTAACCAAAGCTTTGCGAGTAGATTTGGTAGACAAATACTGAAAGATGACCATTGTACATATATATATAGAGATGAACACCGTTCCTCCATGTGACTGTCTTGAATAATTGTTAGGATATTAAGACATTTTTTCTTAACATTAAACCAAATGTAGCCTTAATACACAAAGAAATTCTATCCACCAATGTAGTGTTGAGCACTCATTCTCATCATTCGTATGTGTGTCTGTGTTTATGTCCCCGTAACTTAGCAGTTTGGCAAAAGAGACTGATAGAATAAGTACTAGGCTTACAAAGAATAAGTCCTGGGGCCAATTTGCTCAACTAAAGGCAGTGCTCCAGCATGGCCGCAGTCAAATGACTGAAACAAGTAAAAGAGTAAAAAGAGAGTACAGTAAATACACACACACACACACTCACTTATGTATGCATACATGTATTATTTATATGCACACACACGCACTTCACAGAGATTATATTTTGCATGAGAATTCCATCATCAACAGAGGTATAAATTCCCAAATCTCTTTCCATGGCCATTATATAATGACACAAGCTCTATTTCCCAAAGTCATAGAGTTTGTCCATTAATTCCAGTGAGCAATCTGAACAATCTTTGGTCTTCACTCCATGTCTGCTAACACCCTTACTTGTACACATGCTGTTACATCTGATGAGTCTATAACTATTGTCAGCTTGCCAAGGATGCATGTTATATGGTGGCTAAAATTATCTTTCCGTCAGTTTATCTCGCTCACTCTCTTTCTCTCTAGCTTTCTATCTATTCTAGATAGACAGAAATGTTTGCATCTATTTCTTTTACCTAAATAGAGAAGAAGAGAAAAGGTGAACTATTCCACATGATGAAAAGCAGTAAGAGAGGGGAGGATGACATAATATGGGAATAATACAAAGATGCTATTCTTTTATTTGTTTCAGTCATTTGACTGTGGCCATGCTGGAGCACCACATTCAAGGGGTTTTAGTGAAACAAATTGCCCCTAGGACTTATTTTTTGTAAGCCTAGTACTTATTCTGTCGGTCTCTTTTGCTGAACTCCTAAGTTATGGGGACATAAACACACCAGCATTGGTTGTCAAGTGATGGCAGGACAATGACACACATGCACAAATATATATATATATATATGTATATTTATAAGTTGAGAGAAAGAGATAGTGTGAAAAAAGGTCAGTGGAATTTTGGAAAAACATTTATTTATTTATTCATTATTGTTCGTGCTTTCATTCATTTTTCAAACAGAGTGTTGTCTCTGTTAGTTTAAAATCTTCGACTTCAAGACCAGCTTCTCCTTTTGTTGAGGTTTGAATTTATTAGCTGCTTGGATACACATGGTGGATGCCACAAGGGCACATTAAACTAAGAGAGACAACATTTGTATATCACCTGAGGAAACACAGCTGGATCTCATTATGCAAACAAACAGTTGCATAATCAAACCAAGGACTTATTCTTTGTAAGCCTAGTACATATTTTACCTATCTCTTTGATGAACTGCTAGGTTATGGGAATGTAAGCACACAAACACCAGTTGTCAAGTGGTGATGGTGGACAAAGACACAGAGACAAACACACACATCAAGAGAACAGTGATTTACACATCCAAGTTTTTGTTACACAGTTAATCACATCTTTCTTTGTCAGGGCCTATGCATGTTTCTGCTGCAAACCAGTGCACACTGCAAATTGTGCATCTTGATGTTAATTACCAGTGCTGTTTCATCAGGGTCATATTTAACTATAGTTCAAATATTATGTGAATAAAGAATATGTATATAATAGAACAGTGATACAACAGAGTACCAATATTTACTGGAAATAGCAGTCAATAATATACGACGCTATAGTAAAGCTTCATTGTATAAATATACTGGCAAAAATGATGGTGCTTTGTTTTACTGGGAAGCAATACTACTGTATTGCACTATTTAATAAATTTTTCTTTGTATATATATATATATATATATATGTATATTTATAAGTTGAGAGAAAGAGATAGTGTGAAAAAAGGTCAGTGGAATTTTGGAAAAACATTTATTTATTTATTCATTATTGTTCGTGCTTTCATTCATTTTTCAAACAGAGTGTTGTCTCTGTTAGTTTAAAATCTTCGACTTCAAGACCAGCTTCTCCTTTTGTTGAGGTTTGAATTTATTAGCTGCTTGGATACACATGGTGGATGCCACAAGGGCACATTAAACTAAGAGAGACAACATTTGTATATCACCTGAGGAAACACAGCTGGATCTCATTATGCAAACAAACAGTTGCATAATCAAACCAAGGACTTATTCTTTGTAAGCCTAGTACATATTTTACCTATCTCTTTGATGAACTGCTAGGTTATGGGAATGTAAGCACACAAACACCAGTTGTCAAGTGGTGATGGTGGACAAAGACACAGAGACAAACACACACATCAAGAGAACAGTGATTTACACATCCAAGTTTTTGTTACACAGTTAATCACATCTTTCTTTGTCAGGGCCTATGCATGTTTCTGCTGCAAACCAGTGCACACTGCAATTGTGCATCTTGATGTTAATTACCAGTGCTGTTTCATCAGGGTCATATTTAACTATAGTTCAAATATTATGTGAATAAAGAATATGTATATAATAGAACAGTGATACAACAGAGTACCAATATTTACTGGAAATAGCAGTCAATAATATACGACGCTATAGTAAAGCTTCATTGTATAAATATACTGGCAAAAATGATGGTGCTTTGTTTTACTGGGAAGCAATACTACTGTATTGCACTATTTAATAAATTTTTCTTTGTATATATATATATATATATATATACATACATATACACACACACATGATGGGCTTCTTTCAGTTTCTGTCTACCAAATCCACTCACTAGACTTTGGTCAGCCCAAGGCTATAGTAGAAGACACTTGCCCAAGGTGCCATGCAGTGGGACTGAACCAAGATTATGACAAATAAATTGTTATTCAACTACTTTATATTTTTACTCAAATTTCACTATTACTCTAGTGAAGGTATGTGACTTAGTGATTAGTGTATCTCCCTTCAAGATCTGAAGATTGTAGTTTCGATTCCTGAACTGGGGAATGCATCGTGTTCTTGAGCAAGACACTTCATTTCACCCTGCTCTGGTCCACTTAGCTGTAAATGAGTACCAGTAATAGCTGGAAAGTTTACTCTGCAATGGATCAGTATCCCTTTCAGTGGGAAATGTTATAATCTCAATTACTTAAACACTATGGAGACTGGGTTTAACCTTGGCCTTATGAGTTTGAATTAAAACACAATTATACCTAAGGCACAATTACACTTGAAACTAATTAGGGATGGTCATTTGACCTACTTGAAATAGTATCACACCTTTCTCACATCACACACACACTACCAGATTAAAAAGGCAATAAAGTCCTAGGCATACTTTGAGACCCATCCAGCCCTGCCTCCTCAAAAAGAATTAGATTAGCAGACTGGAATAACAGCCACAACTATCACAAAGAGATAAAATGACTCCTTTCTGAGTCATAGAGACTCATTGTGGCCAGTTTCCCAGTTTTTGTGGTGTGTATATTCCTCCCTGAATGGGACACCTGTCTGTTACAGGAATACTCATTTTTGCCAGCTGGGTGGACTGGAGTAATGTGAAATTATGTGTTTTGTTCAAAAACTTAATGCATTTTTTGGTCCAGGATTTGAAATCACAATCATGAGTGCAATACCCTGACCACAAAGCCACATACCTCCACAACTGTTATACCGCTACACTTAACTGTTACATCAGTATTGAAGATGGGCTTCCCTACATAGCAATTCATCTGACTAGAAATAGCAGTCAAGTCTACATCATATTATAGCCTGCCATTTGAGTAAAAGGAAAACCATATTGGGTAATATAGCCCTAAATATTAAGACTCAAGTATAATGTCATGAATGCCATTTAAGAAAAAGAAAAAACACATTGGACAACATAGTTCAAGACACATAAAAAGCAATCACACTGGGGCCACATAAAAGTGCTCATGCCAGTGTCACATTAAAAAAACCCAGTACACCCTGTAAAGTGGTTGGCATTAGGAAGAGTATCCAGTTGTAGAAACCAAGCCAAATCAGACTGGGACCTGGTACAGCTCTCCAGCTACCAGCTCTTGTCAAATTGTGCAACCCATGCCAGCATGGAAAACAGATGTTAAGGGATGACGGTGATGACAATGGCACACTAAACATACAAAATGTTGTGATCACAGCTGGAATGCCTTTAATTACTACAGAGGCCTACTAGTATGGGGCTGATCTGAGGCTAAACTGCATCAAAAAATGACTTCCCTTCTAAAGTATCAAAGAATGGCTTCCCTTCTAAAGTTATTTTTCTTTTGCATCAATTCAAATTGAATTCGTGTCACCCAGTTATCTCTCCTTCCCATTCTAGGAGAGCTGGGAAAGAAGGCTGTGGGTACTACATCTCATCGTCTAATGAACAGTGAACATAATTCCTGTTTTTCTGTTACAGACTTTTGCGAATGTGCTGTGCTCTGAATTATTTTCTAGAATATATTCTTTCTGTGTACAAGATGGTGATGAAAAACAGATGTAAGATGTTATAAGCTGGTAACTGACATATGAGGTGTGTATGTCTGTGAAAGGTGTTGAGAATGATGGTGTACAGTGAGTTGGAATGCGGGTCTCAATTATTTTCAATTCAAAGGTGTGTGGTAATGGAAATGAATATCTTGTACATATATATGTACATACACATGTGTATGTATATATATGTTTCTATGCATGTGTATGTATATATATATATGTGTGTGTGTGTGTGTCTGTATGTATATATACATATATGTATATGTATGTATAAATATGTATATATATATGTATGAATATGTGAAGGCACATGACTCAGTGATCAGAGCATGGGGCTTATAATGGTGTGGTTATGAGTTTGATTCTGAGATAAGTTTTATGTTGTGTTTTTGAGCAGGACACTTTATTTCATGCTGCTCCAGTTCACTCAGCTGTAGAAATGAGCTGTGATATCACTATTGCCAAGCTGAATCAGCCTTTGCCTTGGATAACATCAATGGCGTGGAGAGGGGAGACTGATGTGCATGGGTAAATATTGTTCTTCCACAAATAACCTTGCCCGGATTTCTGCCTCAGAGGGAAACTTTCTAGGTGCACTCCATCATCATTCTTGGCTAAAGGGAGTCCTTAATGTATATGTATGTACATGGAAGAAGGAGAACCAGGAAGACATGCAATGAATTATTGAAGTCTGATCTCAAAAGCTGAGCTGTACAAGGGAGATAACAGAGGACCAAGATATGTGGTGCATTGCTGTACTCAAGAAGACCTGCCCACCACAATGGAATTGAGATCCTAGAGCATAAAAAGCATTGGTGTGGAACCTGGTGCCATGTAAAAATCACTGGTGATGGTACCACGTAAAAAGTATCCAGTATACTCTATAAAGTAGTTGGTGTTAGGAAGAGCATCCAACCATGCCTGAACAGATTATGGAACCTAGTGCAACCCCTGGCTTTGTCAGCTCAAATCATCCAACCCATACCAGCATGGAAAATAGACATTAAGTGTTGACCATTATCA
>NC_042998.1:163688780-163703780 GCF_006345805.1 Octopus sinensis
AAAATTAGGGAATGGGTCTGTATTTGTATGTGTATATATATGTGTGTATGTGTAGGTATGCATAGGTACACATATGTATATATTATATATATATATATATATATATATATGTATGTATATGTATGTATGTGTGTATATGTGTGTGTATGTGTATATATGTGTATATAGGGACTAGTGTGCTGTGTGTGCATATGGTGTGTGGATATGTGTGTGTATGCGTGTATGTGAGTATGTGTGTGTATGTGTATATATTTTTTCTGTGTGTGTATGTATGTGTGGTCGTGTGTGTATATATACATGTGTGTATACGTGTATGCATGTGAGTGTGTGTATGTATACATATATGTGTATGTGTAGATATGTATATGTATGTGTAAGTGTATATATATGTATATATGTGTGTGTGTACGTATGTGTGTATGTATATGTATATATGTTTGTATGTGTGTGTATATATGTATACATATGTGCATATGTATAAGTGAGAATCTCCTTATTTACCTAAAACTCTATTCCCTTTTTTTATATATATTTTTTTATATATTTTTTTTATTTTTTTATTTATTCTTCTATCTAATTTAACACTGACTCCTTGACCACTCCCCCATGTATGATATTTTGCGCTATGCCTACCCCCAAAAAGTCCCCCACCAACACCCTTTTAAACCTGCCTAAATGTGTAAATGCCAATACAATTCTTGTTAACTAGCTTCCTGAAGATTTCTCTTGAATGAAACAGTTCTAGTCCTGTAGAAGCTCCTTCTATATAATAATTAATTTTACTCTACTATGTATTGAGTACCTTATTTACTGTGGTTAACCCCGAATCAACCCGGGACCTACATATATATATATATATATTATGTATGTATATGTATGTGTGTGTATATATATATATATATATATATATATATATATATACACATACATACATACATGCATGTATATATGCATATCTGTATATATGATGGAATATCCCATTGAAAACACCTTGTGAGTGTTCAGTTTTTGTTGAAAGATCTGCACAAGTGACTTGTTGATAGTAGTCAAATGTTTATGCCATACATTAGCTCACTCCCACTGTCAAATTGACATTGCCTGTATAGGTGCAAAAGTATGCCATATGTCAGATGTCAAAATATATGTGTGTGTGTGTATATATATATATGTATGTATGTATATGGTGTTTTACAGTAAGGAAAGTTTTCTTTTCCATAGTAACTGCAGTGAATTTGCGTTTAGAAGTTGAAATATGCCACAAATATATTTTAACGCATCTAAAGTTCACACACATGCACACATAGATATGTGTGTGTATTTGTATATGTGTATATATGTATGTGTGTGCGTATGTGTGTTTATATGTATATATATTTGTGTGTGTGTGTGTAACTGAAGCAGAATGACACATGGAAAATACATCTAAGTACATATATTAAAATTATCATAAGGTATTCTATATATCAATTTAATGGGCTTGGACTCATATTATTAGTGGGGATATGTATATAAAATTATATATACATACCTTGCCTTCATCAGCAGATGACAGAGGTATTAGAATAAGAATGTTACTTATATTTATAGATGCTAGCTTTGCCACAATTTTTAAAAGAGCCAGAATTTACTAAGGCATACTCTTATAGTGACCACCTTATCAAATGCTGGTAAATGCAGAAAAAATGTATGCATATATAATTATTCATCTTCATCATCATCATTTTACACTTACCTTCCATAATGGCATGATTGAATGATTAGACAGTTCAAAGGCTGTATTGTGCTCCAATGTGTTAGTTTGAACATAGTTTTTACAGCTATATACCCCACTTATGTTAACTATGTTATAGAATGTACAAAGTGTTATTTTCATTGCACCAGCACTAGTGAGGTCACCTTATTATTGGCAAGTCTGAACAACCATCATGACTGAAAGGAAAATAAAGATGGAGAGAAAGAGAGCACTTTAAGTGAAGTGATGAGAGGAGGGATTTGTTGTTGTGAAAAAGTGGTAGCAAAAAGAATAGCAGAATAGACTCTGTTGGGAAGGGCATAATGAAAGCAAGGTGGTAAAGAGAAAGGGAAAGTGTTGTGTCTGGAGATAGCAAAAGAGAGAGAGAGAAAGTGAGAGGGAGAGAGTAAAAAGGTTAACAGAGCGGCTAGTTTAGGGGGATCCGTGCTCTCCTGTTATTAGGGTGAAGAATGTGGGTAGAAGGTGTGGTAACAAGAAGGTATGAGTAACAAAAAGACGTAGGGTTGACGAACATCTAAAAGTGGCTGAGGAGAGAGGCATATTGCAGAGATTAAGAGCAATGTGGTGGGGTTGTAAAGGTGCAAGACAGTTTCAGAGATGCTGTGGGATGAAAACAGTGGAGGAGCAGTGGGTAATTACTGCAAATAGAATGAGATATAAGAGAAACTTGCAAGAACCATTTAGGTGTTGGAGAAAGTGGAGGATGAATGTTGAGCAAGAATTCCAGAAAGACAGTCTGTGGTATAGAAGGACAGTGAGACAAAGACAAGGCAGCGGATGTCTTGCAGTAGAGGAGATGCTTGGCTACCTCAACTGTAAAAAGAGAGATAGCAGAGAGAGAGAGTTGTGTTGGACTGTGCCCTCAAGTTACATGGTGGGGTATATAAGTAACCATCATCGTTTAGCATCAGCGTTCTATGCTGGCATGGGTTGAACAGTTTGACATGGAACTGGCCATCTGGGAGCTGTCCAGACTCCAATTGTCTGTTGTAGTATGGTTTCTATGGCTGGATGCCCTTCCTAATGCCAACCACTTAACAGAGTGTGCTGGATGCATCTTACGTGCCACCAGCACCGGCACAGGTGTGTTAATGCAGCACCAGCACAGGTGCTTTTTAGATAGTACCAACATCTGAAAGGTGTAGAAGACAGTAATTTCACTGAGCTTGACATGTCTTATCAAGTACAGCAAATTGCCACATCTCTCAGTCCCTTGTCATTTCCTCAGTGAGGCCCAGCATCTGAAGATCCTTTCTCACCACTTCATCCTATATCTTCCTGGGGTCTACCCCTTCCACAAGTCCCCTCCACAATTAGAGCTCAGCACTTCTTTACACAGCTGTACTCATCCATAGACATCACATGACCAAAACCAGTGCAGTCTTCTCTCTTGCACACAAGTGAAGTATTATATATGTATGTGTGTCTGTGTGTGGCATATATATATATTTATATATATTTGTATGTATATATGAATATATGTGTATATATATATGTATGTATATATGAATATATATATATATATATATATTTGTATGTATATATAAATATATATATATTTGTATGTATGTATGTGTGTATGAATATATATATAAAATATTTATATATATATATATATGTATATACACACACATGTATATATATATATATGTCTTTGTGTACCTGCGTCCATAAATAAAGACTTTTGGAGTCTTTTACTCTCTTTGGCTAATTAATTCTCTAATGTTTAAAAGACTAACTTAGATCTCTATCCATACACACAGAGACTTTAAACACATGTATGGTTTGAATAGCAGCTCAATATAAATGGCTCACAGACTGCATGGAAGTCTCTGGTTTTTGCAGAGATGCCTCACTAGGAGATGGCATTTTTTTTTATTTTCATACCATGAAGGTGGTATTGTTTCCATGGTAATAAGCCAGTAATAGCTTGTTGCTGCAGATATAAATAATCTAAATAATTAGGGTTCTCTCCCCTTAAAATGTGTTTTTGTGTCTTTTTTTCTATTTCTGATTAATCAATATTTATCTGTTATAAAATATTGATTCTTAATATCTCAGTGTTGAGAGAATAAAAAAAAATATGTGCATTAATGTAAAGAAGCTACTTTGAAGATCCATCCCACCCAGTCACTTTGTAAGAAATGCACATTAAAAAAGTTAATGACGATGATGATGATGGCAGATAGAAAGATAGATATATGTGAATCACATGAAAACAGAGATTACAATATGAACCCCTAACCGTACTATCTGAATGACTATGTGACTTCAATGCATGTCCTTTGTAGGGCATTCTAACAGCAACTTATCCCTGATGGACCATCCTTGCTGTTATAGTGTTGATTGTGATTTCAACCATATAGTTATCAACTTCAGTAGCTGTTTATTCTGTTGAGCCTACATGGAGTAGTCACTCCCTCTTTGTCCCACACATTTCCCTCATTCCTCCAGCTTTATTTATAACACTTCCAAATGTCTTTCTTCTTGGTGTCAGTGAGGATAAAGTGCTACATTGTCAGTTTGAATACACTTGCCCCAAGTGACATCTTATTTTCACACTGACACACTGACACACAAATCTGAATACCTCAAACCTATGATTCTTTCATTACAGAACATTGGTGCACTTCTTACCTTCATTTTCTCTATTCTATGAACCCGATATCTCGCTTCTCTTCTCACTGCCTGATATTGTTGCTTGCTTCCCACTTTGTTCCAATATTTCCTGATCTATGTTTGGCAGATTATTTCATAGATACATACTGTTATCCTGTATGTTTGATATTGTTTTATCCTTTTATTTCCTTCAGTCATTTGACTGGAGACATTATTAGATAAAAGTTTGAAAAATTTTGGGGGAAAATTTTCGAAAAAGTATGGAAGGCCAGCAGTGCCAAAATCACAAAGTATGGAAGGCCAGCGGTGCCAAAATCGCAAAGTATGGAAGGCCAGCGGTGCCAAAATCACAAAGTATGGAAGGCCAGCAGTGCCAAAATCACGAAGTATGGAAGGCCAGCGTTGCCAAAATCACAAAGTATGGAAGGCCAAATATTGTTCGAAAATTTTCCTCAAATTGAAAATTTTACCAAAACTGAAAATTTCCCCAAAAATTTTTCGAAACATTTAACCCAAAAATTTTTTGAAAATTTTCCCAAACATTTTTCCAAAATTTTCACTGAAAATTTTACCCGAAAATTTTCTCAAAATATTTTTCACCGAAACTTTTCCCCAAAAATTTTCCTAAAATTTTCTGAAAATTTCCCCCAAAAGATTCTTTGTGATTTTGGCAATGCTGGCTTTCCATACTCTGTGATTTTGGCACCACTGGCCTTCCATACTTTGTGATTTTGGCACCGCTGGCCTTCCATACTTTGTGATTTTGGCATCGCTAGCTTTCCATACTTTGTGATTTCGGCACTGCTGGCCTTTCATACTTTGTGATTTTGGCAACGCTGGCCTTCCATACTTTGTGATTTTCCTCAAAAAATTTTTCGAAATTTTATCCAATAATTTTTCGAAAATTTTCCCTAAAAATTTTTCGAAAATTTTCCCAAAAATTTTTCCAAAAGTTTCACCGAAAACTTTACCCAAAACTTTTTCCAAAATTTTATCGAAAAATTTTACCCAAAAATTTTTCCAAAATTTTACACAAAAAGTTTTCGAAAATTTTTCCAAAATTTTCCCCAAATATTGTTCGAAAATTTTCCCCAAAAATTTTTCGAAAAGTTTTACCGAAAATTTTCCCCAAAAATTTTTCGAAAGATTTTACCAAAAAATTTTTCTAAAATTTTCACGGAAAATTTTACCCAAAAATTTTTGGAAAATTTCACCGAAAATTTTCTCAAAATATTTTTCAACGAAAATTATCCCCAAAAATTTTCCTAAAATTTTCACTAAAACTTTTCCTAAATTTTTCACTAAAAAGTTTCCCCAAAAAATTCTGTGATTTTGGCAATGCTTTCCATACTTTGTGATTTTGGCACCACTGGCCTTCCATACTTTGTGATTTTGGCACCGCTGGCCTTCCATACTTTGTGATTTTGGCACCGCTAGCTTTCCATACTTTGTGATTTCGGCACTGCTAGCCTTCCATACTTTGATTTTGGCAACGCTGGCCTTCCATACTTTGTGATTTTCCTCAAAAATTTTTGAATATTTTATCCAATAATTTTTCGAAAATTTTCCCCAAAAATTTTCTTAAAATTTTCACTAAAAATTTTCTTAAAATTTTTCCGAAAATTTCCCGCAAAAAATTATTTGTGATTTTGGCAATGCTGGCTTTCCATACTTTGTGATTTTGGCACCACTGGCCTTCCATAATTTGTGATTTTGGCACCGCTGGCCTTCCATACTTTGTGATTTTGGCACCGCTGGCCTTCCATACTTTGTGATTTTGGCACCGCTGGCCTTCCATACTTTGTGATTTTGGCACCGCTAGCTTTCCATACTTTGTGATTTCGGCACCGCTGGCCTTCCATACTTTGTGATTTTGGCAACGCTGGTCTTCCATACTTTGTGATTTTGGCAACGCTGGCCTTCCATACTTTGTGATTTTGGCAACGCTGGCCTTCAATACTTTTTCCAAAATTTTATGGAAAGATTTTTTGATAATTTTTAACCGAAAATTTTATCCAAAAATTTTTCGAAAATCACATTGCCAAAATCACAAAGAATTTTTTGGGGAAAATTTTTAGTGAAAATTTTAGGAAAATTTTTGGGGAAAATTATCGGTGAAAAATATTTTCAGAAAATTTTCGGGAAAATTTTCGAAAAATTTTTGGGTAAAATTTTCGAAAAATTTTTATGGAAAATTTTCGAAAAATTTTTTGGTCAAATTTTCGGTGAAATCTTTCGAAAAATTTTTGGGGAAAATTTTCGGTGAAACTTTTCGAAAAATTTTTGGGGCAAAATTTTCAGTTTTGGTAAAATTTTTAATTTGGGGAAAATTTTCGACAAAAATTTTCGAAAAATTTTTGTGTAAAATTTCCGTGAAAATTTTCGAAAAATTTTTGGGAAAATTTCGAAAAATTTTCGGGTAAAATTTTCGAAAAATTTTTGGGTTAAGTTTTCGGTGAAAATTTTCGAAAAATTTTTGGGGAAAATTTTCGGTGAAAATTTTCGAAAAATTTTTGGGAAAATTTCGAAAAATTTTCGGGTAAAATTTTCGAAAAATTTTTGGGTTAAGTTTTCGGTGAAAATTTTCGAAAAATTTTTGGATAAAATTTCGAAAAACTTTGGAGGAAAATCACAAATTATGGAAGGCCAGCGGCCAAAATCACAAAGTATGGAAGGCCAGCGGTGCCGAAATCACAAAGTATGGAAAGCTAGCGGTGCCAAAATCACAAAGTATGGAAGGCCAGCGTTGCCAAAATCACAAAGTATGGCAAAAAATTTCGAAAAATCACAAAGTTTTTTTTGCAAGCCTATTGGCCTCTTCTGCCAAACCGCTAAGTTACAGGGATGTAAACACACCAACATCGGTTGTCAAGCAATGGGAAGGAGGGGGGAAAGACACAAAGACACACACTTAAATATATACATATATATGACAGGCTTCTTTCAGTTTCCATCTACCAAATCCACTTACAAGGCTTTTGTCGGCCTGAGGTTATAATAAACAACACTTGCCCAAGGTGCCATGCAGTGGGACTGAACCTGGAACCACATGCCTATCCACACAGCCACTCCTGTCCATATATATCTATCTATCTATATATATATATAGTACTATATACTGAACCTTACAAAGGTCCTGACAATTAATTTGTCATATTTACATACCGAAATTTACCGGTAAATAATTGTTGGTTACATGAAAAACCACAGGAAAATTATTTACCATTTTTATTGCATTTATATATATATATATATATATATATATATATCCCCTTCCTTCATAACATACATGTCACCTAACATACTCTAACACCATGTCTAGCAAAAGTTTCTTTCAGCATCAGTACCATCCATCCTAGTAAATGTTCACTTCTGTGGTTGGTGACTAAGGAGCAAGCCAATTCTCTGAAGTAGCACTGCAAATGGTTAGGTCATTTGCATCAGAAAACCTTAAAGTGCAAGTGGCTGATCACTTTTCAGACACATGTACCCTGAACATAGTTCTCAGGGAGATTCAGTGCAGCATAAAATGTGACAAGGCTGGCTCTTTGACATTCTTGCCAGCTGAGTGAAGTGAAGCAACATGAAATAAAGTGTCTTGCTCAAGGACACAACATACCGCTAGTAATTGAATTCATGACTTTACGATCATGAGCAGAATATCCTAACCACTGAGCCATGTACCTGCAAACATCTACAATAACATATATAAGACTGCATAGTTGGTGGTGAGGTCATAGGAAAGCTGCATGTATGAAACAGCTTCAGTTTCTGCTGAAAGTCATTTTCGTTTAGCTTATGCTCTCTAGTTACAGACTTGAACCTCACAGCTTCATGTGTTCCTTTCTTCATAACAAACCCAGTGTCTCGAGACTACTCAAAATGTTCCAACATATAACATGCTGCCACTTCCTTGTTTAGAACATGTGTATCTCTGCACATGTATATATGAATGCATATACGAGTGTATCTCTTAATGTATACATACCTGTGTGTGTACACACACACACACACACACATATATATATATATATATATATATGTGTGTGTGTGTGTACACACACACACACACACACATATATATATATATATATATATATATATATATATATGCGTAAATGTTTGCATGATGTACACACATGTCTAACATACTGTAAGTTACTCATTGGTCAGTGTTATTGGGTTTATGTGTGTCAGTCAGTTACATTCCAATTTAGTGAGACAGGAGACAGCTGGCTAACCTCCCAGCTGAGCATACTGTTTAATCATTTGGCTTATCATTCACTCTCTTTATCTCTTTCTGTCTCTCATGCTCTCTCTCTCTTTTTTTCTTCTCACCTCACGCTCTAATTTTCTTTCCTTGTCTCTGTCGTTTCCTAATAGTTACATATATGTGTACAGCAACCCTTTTATTTGTAGAACCCCACTAGAAGAAAAGGGTTACCTGATTTGGGGACTGAACTGGTCAAGTACTGCTGTTCTTATTTGATGAATGGAATGCCCTTTAGGGAACACATTAATACAAAGTAAGGACAATATGATTAGGGACACCTTTTACTTAGAAATAATCAAATGCAGCAACACACACATTGCATATATGTGTATGTGCGTTTGTGAGAATATATATATGTGTGTGCGTACGCATACATAGAAATTGCATACTTGTGTTCTTATCCTCTCTCTCTCACTCTCTCACTCACACACACATATACATGTATTTACTACCTCAGGTGGAACTCTTTATATTATCGGTTAGCTTGCTAATTGGGCAAAAACAGAAACAGGAAAATGTTTGAGTTTTTGTATTGAGACACCAACACCACAAATACCACCGCCAACACCATCACTACCACTGTCAACATCATGGCCAACACTATATATATATATATATATATATACATACATATATACACACACATATGTGTGTGTGCGTATGTGTGTATATATATAGATTAAAGAAAAAATGTATGGAAACCAAACAAACAAAAAGTGAAAGTAATTGGAGAAGATTTTTATTGGGGGAGGGAACCTAATTTTCTTGGTATGACAATGTAGTTACATGCGTTATATAGTGCCAAACTCTGACTCTTGAATAGAAAGTCTCTGTCTTCAAGACCTACTGTCACACCATCTCCGTCTCCGCCCCTTAACAAAAAAAATCAAAATAAAAGAAATGTTTTCGTTAGTCTGGTGACAATTACAAAGTCAGATCTTTCTGAAAGAAGATTTTAGTGTTGTGATGACAATAATGTCAGTCTGTTGTCATCATCAGCATTATGATGAGTCATCACTGAAGCCACTTTTGTAATTTAGAGGTTCTTGACAACATGATATTTTTGAATATGCAGGAAATAGATTCTTTATTTTTATTTACTATTTTGTTGACAATTTTGGGTGGGATTTAAAAATTAGCATCTGCTTTACTTTTGTTTTCTTTGGTCACTTCTCTTCTTCTTCTTTATCTGCTGCTGCTGTTGTTGTTGTTTGCCACTGGTCAGTTCTGGTATAGCTGACCACTGACCAAATGCATTCCAGTTGCTTTTCCAGAAAGACGCTACTGACGACTACATTATTTAGCATGTCCTTTCTGTTTAAGACAGGGAGTTGTCAATTGAAGAAGACTTGTCAGTTGCTCTTTCTAGTAAATCAAATGATCGGGAAATGGACACATTTATCAGCTCATCATTACTCTTTTATTTATGTTATGTGTGTGCCTTCATCTATTGGCATTTAATTGTGCATGTATCTGTATGACAGCAAGTTCAGTCTTCTTGATGATCTCCTAATTAGTAATATTCTTGAAGCTAGTAGATATTTTTATACCAGAAATGTTCCCTGACCCCACTTCTGTGGGGTTGGAGAAAATTTATATAATCATAACCAAGGAGAATGGAGTGAGTGAGTCCTTTTGTTGATAATACAAATTATGGTAGTAAGTGGAATTCATGCATTACTCTGAAGATTTGTCATTTGATTGTATCAGTATAAGGATACTTCTGGAATAGTAATATATCTGTATGATTGAGATCAAATATTGATGAAACAATTGTAAATTTATGCAATAAAAACATTTGTTCACTCTATCCTCCTTGTGAATAATTATATAAACTCTTTGGATATTTATGGATTTTCAGAAATGTTATTTGTAAAACAATCAGTCGCTGATTTAAAGTTCATTTGTGATAGCCTGCACCTACTATGCCTTGTAACCTCTGCTGGACATTCCCCATTTTTTTTCCTTTTTCATATACCAAATGTGTGTAACCATGCAAGTCCCTGTACAAGAACATGTCCTGCCCCTCCCCTTCTCTCATAGTAATCCCCTCCTCCCCAAACATAAAGTTGACCCCTCACCCACCACCACAACCCCCAGAGCTTGTAGTCCTGCAAACTGGATAGTGACCTCAACAGTGCAGGTAGCATGAAAAAAGCACCCAGTCCATACTGTAAAGTGGTTAGCATTAGGAAGGGTATCTAGCCATTAAATCGATTCCAAAGCAGACACTGGAACTCAATATGGTCCTTGAACTCATCAGTTCCTACTAAACCATTCAATTCATGCCTGCATGAAATGTAGACATTAAATGATGATGATATATATATCTCTAGATATATATGTTTGTGTGTGTGTGTGTGTGAATATATATATGAATGTATGTATGAGAGAGAGAGAGAGAGAGAGAGAGAGAGAGAGAGAGCAAGTGTTGTGCTGTGCTGATGATGCATTTTAAGGCAGAAATATCTGTTGTCTATTTGTCTCAAGCCAGTTAGATTGTCTTTTCCTTAATGGCATGCTGATTTATCTGTTGGCATTAGGAAGGGTGTCCAGCCATAGAAATCATGCCAAAACAGACATGGAGCCTGAATAGCCCTTCAGCTGATCAGCTCCTGTCAAACTGTCCAACCCATACCAACATTGAAAACAGACATTAAACGATGTTGATGATGATCCCAATTAATTTTTGAGGTTACCTCCCCTTCTCATTTCAGTCAAATCCAATTGCTACAAAGTGTTGTTTTGCCTTCTCCAGGACTGGAAATAACTTCAATAAATTAAGAATTTCTTTTGTATGGTGTTTAACATGCCTTTATTTGTTTGTGTTGTTCAAATCCATAGCAATGGTAACTCTGAGCTATTTTTCTTAGCTCATTTTCGTTTTAATTCTGCAAATTATCCTGAGCTTTTAATGTTCTCTATGCTTTTTATATGTATAAGTATTTCATCTGCTTGAGTCAGAGTAAAACAACTACTGTGCTGATAACGCCTACAATGCAGAAATGCATATCTAAAGCCGTCCTGGTGCCTCCAGACAGACTCTTTTGTCCTTAATGCATGTCAGTTCTGAAGACTAAATTTATTTATATATATTTGTATTTGACTATGGATTTATGATTTAATTTCAGATCCCTTAAAGCTGAATTCACAAAACTGAATGAGATTATTAGTAAACACCGCATTGATTCAGTCAACCTTAGACATCATATAACTTTGTAAGTATTGCATATCTTGATGTTCATATGTATCTGTGTGTGAATGTGTGTGCGTGAGTGTGATCACCCTCATATTTCTGTGTTTGCATGCATTTATATATTTCATTATACATGCATTATACATCCTACCACCTGTTCATACAGGTGCATTTCTAGTAACCATGTATTTGCATACATATGTTCTCTTCTATGTGCATAATGATATACACAGATGTTTATCTTAAGGTGCATATTTCTGTATTTGAAAGAGTTGGTAGCATTTACACATTAGTATATGTGTATCTGTGTGAAGATGCATGGTTTAGTGGTTAGGATCATAAGTTAGCAATCATAAGGTCATGAGTTCAATTACTGGTGGCACATTGTGTCTGAGCAAGACACTTTGTTTCACATTGCTCCAGTCCACTCAGCTGGCAAAAATGAGTTGTACCTGTTATTCAAAGGGCCAGCCCTGTCACATTCTGTGTCACACTGAATCTCCCTGACAACCACATTATGGTTACATATGTCTGTAGAGTGTTCAGCTACTTGTTTATTAATTTCACAAGAAGGCTGTTCTGTTGATCGGATCAACTGGAACCCTTGTCATCATAATTGATGTAGTGCCAGTATATGTGTGTCTGCATTTGTATGCTTATGAATTTGCACATTCAGAGGGGCAAGCATGACCAAATGCATTAGACATTTTCTTCCTAATGTGTTTCAAAATTTTTGCGCATGTCTGGCAATTTTTTACGGGTAAGGGATTAATTGATTACTTCAATTCCAGTTCTTGACTGGTACTATATTTTATCTACCCCCAAGTGGACAAACAGCAAAGTTGACCTTGGCAGGATTTGAGCTCAGAATGTTAAGAGCTGAAAGAAATACCACAAGGTGTCTTGCTCATTGCTCTCCTGATTCTGCAATTCCCCCACTTTAATCATGAGTTTGTGTGTTTGAACACACTGCATGGTACCTTTGTCAAATATCTTCTACTAAATAAAGCCTTGGGTCAACATAAGCTTTGGAAGTGAAATTGGAATGAAGGAAACTATATGAAAATTGTCAGTTGAATTATACCAGTGACTCAAAAATTAAGTCTTCTTAGCAGATTCTGCCTGGGGTCTACATTAAGTGTACAAGCATCTGTCTAATACTTGATGACTTACACTGTAATTCAATGAGCAGGTAGTTCCATTGATGGAACAATTGGAACATTCTTCTTTATGTTCTGAGTTCAAATTCCACTCAGGTTGACTTTGGCTATTATCCTCTTGGGATCAATAAAATAAGTACCAGTTGAGCACTGGAGGTAATCTAATTGACTTAGCTTCCTTCCATAAACCTACTAGCCTTGTGCCAAAATTTGAAACCATTCTTCTATTATTCTTATTATTATTGTTGTTGTTGTTGCTGTTATTATTATTATTGCACTGTTTCTGTTTCCAGTGAACACTAGACTTGTTTTAAAAATTCTATACTTTTAGTTTTCTTGTGAAATATTTATTTGCATTTTATGGTTTTCTATTTTTATATATTTTAAAGAATCTTCAATAGTCTTAGAGTTCGACTTATTTTTATTTTTATTGATTTAAAAAAAAAAATTTATATTTTAATTGTTTCTAAACATTGTAATCTCCACCATTGATAGCAATTATACCGATACATATGTTTCTCAAAAGACCTATGCGTCTTATGGTCTAGTTCTTAGCTCTGGCTTCTTGATGTGAGGTTCATAAAAGATAAATCTTTTCTATGACAGAACAACCATCAATCTCAGGTTAAAGCAAAAAGAAACTTGTTATTTGTTTGTGACAGGTAGGTAAACTAAGGTGCACAGGATTAAGTGTGCCACCCAAATTCCACATGGTTCTCATTCTGGGTAGTAGTAAGTTTTCTGAGAGGTCTTCCCATTAGACTTAACTTGTATGCATTGGTGTTCGCAAATGTTAGGTAATGACCAAAAGAATATTGTGAATAGAAGTGGTCAAAATGGGCCCCTCCAAAGGGTTTCTGGAGTAACATTACACAAGAGGGTGCATAGTTCAGAGATTGGGGTAACTCTCCAGCTCAAACGGCTGCTTCACCGCATTGGGCATATTATTAGAATATCGCAAGGAAGACTTGCAACAGATTCTTCAAGTCAAGCCAGCCAGCAAGAGACGTAGGGGTACACCTAGAATGAGATGGTTGGATGATATCCATTGTCTCAGTTGGTCAAGCTTTGGAGTTCAGCCAGAAAGTCTAATGATGGTTACTTTTGATAGGACGCTAACTGAGAACTCCATCAGTAATAGCAGGCAGAGATGATGGAAGGATATGTGTGTGTATGTGCAGTGGCAGACTGGCCAGGTTGCCAGTTTGCCTGATGGCAAGTGGGTCCCTGTGCCATTAGAATTCATATATGAAGGTCCATGTTAGTATCTAAGTTTGAGAATTTTTTATTCACTCCTGGAAGAATTCATTAATTATTTCAGCCTGGCTGTGTTTGTAGACAGTTGAAAAGAATACGGTTAACAAGCAAAAATAAATAAATGATAGCATTGTAGTTGCGGGTGAGCCCCCTTAGTCTCCTGGCAACCAATATTTTTAGACCCAGTCTGCCACTGTGTGTGTGTGTGTGTGTGTAGTTCAAATTTGCAGGAAACAGAAGATGAAGACAGGTGAAGGAAAAACAAACAGGTGTATTAGTTTGATGCCTGGGAAAAATGGAAAAGACTTTGATGTTTTGAGTCTATACTTTTTGACAGAAAGGATTGAGAGGTAAAAATGGAGAGAGAAAGAAAAACAAATAGGGAGAGCTAAAAATGTGTGGAGATTAATAGTTCCACATAATGTATGTATATATACACACGTGTATGTGTGTGTATATATATATATTTATATATATACTAGCAGTATCGCCCGGCGTTGCTCGGGTTTGTAAGTGAAATAACTATATAAGCATTTTTAGAGAGTTATAGCCAAAAAATGCATTAAAAATGGAAAAAAAATTATGGTAAATTTTTTTTTAAATCGTTGACTCATCATAGACATTTTTAGAGAGTTAATTCCCTTATATAATAGCGAAAAAAATGCATTAAAATGGAAAAAATGATGGTAAATTTTTTTTTAAATCGTAGACGGGCTCGTATGAATCATGACTATAAGATACC
>NC_042998.1:163711280-163741280 GCF_006345805.1 Octopus sinensis
AAAAATATTTAAAAACAAAAAAGAAAAGAAAAACAACAGCAACAATGATAATAAAATTATTATTATCATTATTATCATTATAGATTATTCAAACAGATTATTAGCATTTTGTTTGAAAATGTTTATTTGACCATATCCTGTCTTGCTGGTCATTCTGGCTGTAATCAGGCAGGAGTTACATTATCGCCAAACACAATATGGAGTCATATGAACAAATATTTTTTTTTAACATACTGGTGTCCCTTATTTTTCTAATTTGGTATGGTTACACTGTCATGCTTCACAGAGTCTTTCTAGGGTCATTTAGTTTAACAGAAAGACACTAAAATCTCCAAACTTAATCATCATCATCATCATTACTGTTATCATTTCAATTCTATTCTTCCAGTGTTGTGTTGTGTTGTTTGAGTCGGATGATCCAGATTGTTTTGTCCAATTGTGATGTGTGTTTGAAGGCATTTTCAGTTAAACAAAACAAAGGCCCTATTTGATTTCTATAGCTAAATGTTGTTTTCCTTCACCAACTGTACAAAATTATGACTCTTAATGGTCTAGTCCAGATGTTCATTGCTACCACACCGATTGTGGTGTATGTTTGAAGGCATTTTCTGTTAAACAAAACAAAGGCCCTGTTTTATTCTCAGGACTAAATGTTGTTACTTCTCACCAACTATACTTAGTTGTGATTCCCAATCAATAATCAATACTGCATTTATATGACACAATTAAAGCATTTTCATAAGTTTTATTTATCATCTATTGAGAGATTGAAAAGTGGTGTAGGAGAGAGGTAAGTCTTCTGAACTCCTCATACTATGCTACACTGTTGAGATTGATACAGATGAACTTTCTGTAGGTTGATACCTGTATAATAGGCCAGGAGGTAATTCCAAGGCAGTTTAATCACGAAAGGAATGATTAGGAAAGTATTTTGTGCTGTTTGTTGGAGTTGTAGTTTAACTAATTTTGCCATGGATACTTTCCACAATTAAGAGAAAATTTTTTTTAATGCACATCTAAGGAGGTGCAGTTAAGTACTAATAAAATTAATTAGTTTTATTTTCATGTTTTATTCAATTAGAAGATTCATATTTGTATATAATCATAATTATGATTTCAAATTTTGGCATAAGTAATTACAGAGGTAGGTGTTGGCTGATTCCACCCCCCACCCCCGCCCAGTGCTCAACTGGTATTTATCTAATCAACACTGAAAGAATGACCTCAGCGACATTTAAACTCAGAATGTGAAGAGATGGGAGAAATGCTGCAAAGTATTTTGTTTCATTCACTAACACTTCTGCTTGTTTAAACCTCTAAAATTGCAAATAATTACGAAAAGTATTGTAATTGTGTAGACATGAAAATAAAACCGTAATTAGCTTTATCAATACTTATTTGCATCCCCATAGTTGTGTTTCCTCTTAACCGAACAAATTGTCCAGTGTTCCTGGAGCATTTGTCTGGGGTAGATGCTAAGGAAATAGGCTATTTATTCTTAATACCATTTCAGAAATAAAACTTGGTAGGGATGATAGGATAAGAAGATGAGTTGACCAAGCAAGCTTGGATGAAGAGGATATGCTGGCTGTTACTTCAGAAGAGCAGAGGCTGTTGTAATAGTAACAGAAGTGTTACTATTACAACACAGTGTGCCTGTGATCAAATGGCTTTAATGTGTTGGTGAGTGAGTCTTTACCAATTAGGCAAATGATCTTCTTTTAAATGCTGTCATGGATGTTTGTATGTGCAGTAGCAGTAGCTCTGTCCTAGGTGTAAGAGCAATACTCCAATGCTGTTTCCACTTTAGCTTTGTAGAGAGCTAGCCATTGAGCAGGGCTTGTTTCTTGTTACATGTTGTATTCCGCATCAGTGTAGAATTAGGCTCTATTGATTTTAGGGGGAGAAAAATGACAGTCATGAAATTCTTGCTTTCCCAAGAATATTAATGACTCAAGTGAAGTAAAAAATCTACAATCAGATTTTGAAACTGGATTTTTTAATATTTTCATGAGGATTTCTCAGAGTTTATGTGTTTATTTCCTAAATTATAGAATTTACTATTTAAAGAAAAAATACTATGGAAAACTATAAAAGAAAAAAGTGTTCCAGATAATTTTAAAAAGAATATTTAGCAGAATGATGCAATGCCTTGCCAAAATGCAAAACTGTAGATAGGGAGCTTTTGAAATGATGAAATTAAAACATCAACAAAATTTTATTTGTATTCATTGTTTATTTATTACAAATTTCAGCATTTTCTAATTAGGAAATCAAATATTTTCATAGCAAGATTCTCTTTCTTCCATCAATCATACAAACCTGAAAAGGGAGTAGAGCTACCATTGAAGCTGACTGGGGCAAGTAGAATTATGTATATTACATACGGGTTAAAATGCAATTGGTAAACCAGATTTGCATAAATATGTGACTGTATGATCTGTTGGTTCATTCCATTAAATTTTTTAGCATTTCATTGATGGTTTGTACAAAACATTACAAGCATTTTTATTACCAGCTTTTACTGTTTTGCCACACTGACTTTATTGTAGGACCTTTTAAACTGAGATCATTTGTCTTTGAAAATAGTGATCATCTTATTTTACTTACAGAAGATAATATGACATTTAATTTAAGGTATTTAGATAACATTCTACCTTAGCCCTAGGTCCACCAATTGTTTCAATTCTTGTTGTAATATGGTGGTTTGTGTTCCTCAATGACCCAAAGAGCTATGCCAGCAGAGTTGAAAGCTCCTTATAAGGTCTCCCATGCTGGACAGGACAAAGGATAGAAGCCGGACTAATATGGACCGCCTCTTCCCAGAAGTAAAATGGGTGCACATAAAGCCAACATCCCTGTCTAGAAAAAAAGCAGAGTTAGAGAAGCATTGATGGCAATTCAAAACCAACAAAACTTGAGAGAGGAAGGCCTTCCCTCTGGGACACAGAAAAGACAGCCTTGGGTCAAGAACAGTGGAGAAAGGTCATTGAAGGCCTTTGCTCCAAAGGGTGTGAAGGGCTTAAGTAAAAGTAAGCAGAGCCCAAGGTCTTGTGAATGAAATTGGCTTGACAGAAACTGTCCTCAGTTGCCTTGAGTTGAATCTACTCTATTGTAAGCATTCAGTCTCAGTTACCTTTTCTCTGATTTGGGTTTCTGGATTTTCCTATCTTTTTCTGATCAATGCTAAAGTTTCTGCTAAAAAAAATTAAGGACCTTTTCTTCTTTCCTGCAACTATGTCATAAAACAAAGAAACAAACTCTTATTTCATATGGTGTTACTCTTTGATATATCTGAAGATTTTGACTATTAGAGAAAAGCATACATTTTGTAGTACACCCAGTATTGTTGATTTAGTGTAAATCATGAAGCATATCTTGGTAAGAGACATTTGAATAGACTGGAAAAAAGGGAGTAGCAGAAGAAGCTAAGATGGCAGGTATTGAAGATTTATTACAGTACATTACTAAGTTTCTATATGAATCTAAATGTCATTAAACCTTCTTTCTTAATTAATATTAATGACAGGAAATGACAATTTATTACTTTTTTATGAGTGTGTGTATGCTTATGTATGTCATATGTACACATCTGTAAATGTGTTTATACACACATAATGATATACATACACACACACACACATATCTATATGCACACATGCATACACTCATACACACTCATTTTGGGTGGGGACATACTGTTAGTAGAGAAATGAATAGATATGATGACCGAGATACCAGAATGTGTATGCTGAACAACACAACTGTGATATTTTCCTCTATATAATCATCACTTCCAGAGTTGGGAAATGTGGCTGAGGAACAGAAGAATCACTGTTAATGAGATGCTTTTGTAAACAACCTCCATTACTACAACTGACAGTGTCCTATCCTCATGATTAAGGCTGGCAATTTATTTGAGACAACACCAGGAAAACATCTGGTATATGTGAAGGCAATTGTTATGGTATGAGGAATAAGAGTGATCAGAGCTGCTAAACCTCTGAGAGTAAAATGACCCAATCTTTGAAATTCTATCTGCAGAAAACTCACCAGCCACTTGCTCATCTACCAATCAGATGAATACACTAACCAAATAGACCTTATACCCACTAGAAACTGGAATAAATAGATGGTTGGGAGTTATAAGTCTTTTTCTAGTCAAGAAATTACCACCCAATAGAAGCTACTAATTAGTGATTTCAGAGTAAATAACTAAAAAGATCTAGAGACACAAAATAGTCAGTTGTAGCTTTGCAGAAGTTCTTGTTGATGCATATGACAGAAGCAAGGAAAAGATAGATACTTATAAAACAGAGGACACCTGAATGTTCCTATGAAACAATCTGCTGAGGGATATAGATCAGATCTGTAACTGCTGCTAGATAAAGGGTGACATAGTAATAGAACATGATGTGGTACAATAGATGGACCATAAATTCTAAGACATAGACTTGGAAAGACTAGAAGAAAGGGAAAAGCATAGAACAGTATCATTCATCTACAAGGCAAGTTAGATATCATGTATACTTATGAAGAGAGGCAGATCAGAGTGACAATCAGAAGCATGACTTCTTTCACAATGCAAGGCAGTTAGCTTTATAATATAGTTGGGAAGAAGTAGGTACAGCATTATAATGGTACACTTGTTCCTATTGACACTGAAAAGAAAGGAGCATGTAAGTGTTATATCAAGAAGTTGTTGGATGTGAAAAATGTGTAGGAAAGAGAGAGTTTTCCCTAATTAGGCCCCCAAAAATGGATCAGCCTTTAAAATCAACTACAGTATGGCTGCAACTGCATTTAAGGCTATGTAGGCAGAGAATGCTGTTGATCCATCAGAGACAGTCACTGAGATGCTTAAAATATGTAGCAAAGTAAAGTATGTACTTTAATAGTCACTTGTTGACATCAGTTAATAATTATAAAAGATACTATTCACAATAACTGGTATAGTAGTATCATAGACAATTGTTACAAGAGCAAAGGAAGAAAGGCAACTTCAGAGGACTTCAGTTGTTGGACTAGGTTATGAAAGTTATGGCAAGAGCAACTGCACAAATGATTAGGAACCGGATTAGTCTGCATGAGATACAGTTTGGAGCTGTTCCAGGAAGAGATATTTCTGCCACCATATTCCCAATGGGACACCTCCAAGAAAAGTATTTAGCCAAAAGTAAGTCCCTATAGTGAAGGACTTTGGCAAGATTTCATTCTGCAATCTGACTGTTGCTAAAAATGCTAAGATCAACAAATGTTTTTTAAAAATTATATAAACCATGTACAGAAGCACAGCCAACTAGATGAGAGTCAGCCATGAGGTCAGCAATGAATTTAGCATGCAAGTTGGTGTCCATCAAAGTTCAGTTCTCAGCACATTCTTATTTTTCAAAGTCCTCTGAGACATAACAAAGGAACTGAAAATTACTTGTTTGTTGGAACTCCTTTATGTAAAGTGTAAACTTTTGAAGATTGGTTGGTAATAAGGACATCCAACCAGGAAACCATGACAAAATGGAGCATATGAGTGAGATATGGTCTTTAATCAATTTTGGAAGATAGTAACTTCAATAATTCAAAAGGCAACCAATTTAGTTTGTGAGAATCATGGGAAAGCGGATATAAAGTACTGATGAGGATGACTATGGTATGTTTATGTGTGTGTATATATATATTCTTTATTCTTTCACTTGTTTCAGTCACTAAACTGTGGCCATACTGAAGAATTTAAACCTGGTACTTACTGCTAAGTTACAGGGACATAAACACACCAACACTGGTTGTCAAGTGTTGGTGGCAGGGAAAAACACAGACACAAAGACACACACACTCTGTGTGTTGATTGGTGTTAGGAAGAGCATCTAGCCATAAAAACTATGCCAAAAGACACAGAAGTCTGGTGCAGTCTTCCAACCTTGCCAGCTCCTATCAAACCATCCAACCCATGTCATCATGGAAGACAGGCATTAAGCAATGATGGTGATATATGATATGATATATATATATATATATATATATATATATATACACACACACACGATGGGCTTCCTTCAGTTTCTGTCTACCAATTCCACTCACAAGGCTTTGGTTTACTTGAGGCTATAGTAGAAAGCACTTGTCCAAGATGCCATGGTGTGGGACTGAACCAAGAACAATGTGGTTGGGAAACAAGCTTCTTAGCACACAGCCACACCTGCATCTATCTATATATAATGTTTATGTACACACACATACATGCACCTATAAACACACAACACGCATATATAAATATATCTGTACATATATTGAAACACTCATATAGTGACAGACAGACACAGAAAGAAATGTAAACCTGTACCATTTGAGGCACTGAGTTCCCATAAACTTTCCCAGAAACACGAATCTTTATGATATCATATCTTAGCTTGTAATATATAATATTCTACT
This sequence comes from Octopus sinensis, assembly GCF_006345805.1. Taxonomy (NCBI): domain Eukaryota; kingdom Metazoa; phylum Mollusca; class Cephalopoda; order Octopoda; family Octopodidae; genus Octopus; species Octopus sinensis. Next base: position 163,717,707 of record NC_042998.1, read on the forward strand.
TAAATTCTCTGAATTATTCGAAGTTTTCACAATGGTTGGAAAGATTGACCCCAAAACTTCAATCTTAGGTTCTCTTTTTTAAAGTTATTTATCAAAATCTTAGTGCTTCTTCTGTTTGTTTATTATACATGTCTTCATATGTGTGTATGCATATATATATATATATATATATATATATATATATATATATATGTGTGTGTGTGTGTGTGTGGGATATATGTATAACACAAAGGAAGAGGGATAGTAAAATCCAGTCTTTGTGTTTGTGTGAATGTGGATAAGTATGTGTGTGTATGTATGTGCATATATATATATATATATATGTATATAGATATATATGTATGTATATAGATATATATAGTACATATTTGTGTTTTTAGTATTGCTTATGATGATTTATTTTCTGGCAAGTCCCCTTATGAACTCAGTTGCATAAATAGTGTCTCTTGTCACTGCTCGCACCCCATCTAAGGATGTTGTTAGCCCCCACAGCAATTTTTATTGGAATGCAATCACTGTTTTCACCATTCCATCCAATATATAAAAAAAAATGAGAAATAAAGTTAAGTGTCTTCTGTTTTACTCTCTCTTTTTCTTAGTCTCTCAATCTATCTATCTATCAGTCTGTTAATATGGTATTGATTAGCATTACTTGTGTAAACACAAGACCTGAAATTTATCCATGTTTGTATATGCACACAAACATATATAGATATATATTGTTATACTCAGTGATGGTCATATATTGACAATTAAATACATGCACTATATATTTGGTCTTCACTTCAGTGCTATTACCATTATTTTTGTTTCTTTGTCAATGTTCTTTCATCACACATTCTGTGACCTCTTCAGCAACTCTCCATCTCACATGTCTTCTCTTCTCCTGTTCATTCTAAAATGGAATATATATTTACTATTCCTAATTTTGGTTACCAAAAATGTTTGTTGAATTTTTTTGAGGAACATATTAAAAGAGGTAAGAAATGAGAATAATAGTAAAAGGTTTAAACTGCTGTTATTTATTTTTGCCAGTGACACAATTGAAACTCACTATAATGAAGTCAAGAAAGACAACAACGTTATCAAAATTGAATTTAGCAAAATTGAGGCTGATTATGATGAATTTGAAGCTGATGCTGATGAGATTGAAATTGATAACTATAAATTTAAAGGAAAGTTGTGTAAATGTGTGTGTGTGTGTGAGAGAGAGAGAGAGAGAGAGAGATGAATTGGTGCATTGCTTCAGAAATAAATATAAGTTGATATACAACTCACAACTGCCCATTTTCTGGAGTAAAAAGACTACAACTAAATATGCCACTTAACACACAAACTCAGCATACCTGCAGTTAAGAGTTAAACTGAACATTTCTTCTTTGGTTTAGAGGTAGTGACATTCTGTGGGGCCACCTTTAAACTTGAGGAGAAACAGAAATATTCAGATTAAATCTAACTAATCCATCAGGCTTAAAAGTTAAAATTTAAATGGTATTTTCTTAAATAGTCATTTTAGAAATGAAGACAAGTGTCAGAAAAGGTTAAATGAACAGCTAAAAGACATTAAAAAAAATTTTTTTTTTTGTTTTTTTTTTTGTCTTTTAAATCAGCTGAAATAGAATATACAATAAAGCAAGAAAAAAATATATTTCCAAAATATAAAAAAGAAAGCTACAAAAAGTATAAAATATCTTCAAGATAAAATACTTTTAAAAAAATGTTCTATCTCTGACCTTTCTCAATTTTTTTCCTCCTTTTTTGTAAATGAAACAAAAGAATAATAAGCTGACAAAAAAATGTTTAATATACATGACTATTCTTAATACAATTTGGCAAATCACTCTGCTTATTAATCTGTCTTTGATGAGATTTCTGCTGCTTAGTTATTATACTGAAATGTCATTACATTTGTCAAATGTCACTGGCCTTCCAACATATTGGTCACACTAGCAGTTCAGCACATAATCAAATTTTCCATAGCTATGAAGGAATCTCATAATTCTATACAGCTTTTCACAATGTTGACCTTTCTTTCGACAGGATTTGATCCGGTGTGCGTGCCTTGTTCCATAAGCCTCTTCATAATGACGGCATTAACGCATTGTTTAGTTGCCAAGAGTTTATTGCTAATATGTATGTCGTGTCTTTTACAGTGTTTTCTTCAAGAGCAATTATGTTATTTTTGTCATGTATTTTATATCTCCATCTCTTTACGTAAAATTTTCTGACATAGTGGAAAAATTAAAATTCTCTATGTTCCAGTCTAATTAAATTAATATTTTTTTTAGTTATTCACTTAAGAGAAATCATATCATAACTTTGAACCATCATGATCATCATCATTGTCGTCATCCTCCTCCTCCTCCTCCTCCTTATCATCATCATCATTTAATGCCTGTTTTCCGTGCTGGCATGGGTGGGACAGTTTGACAGGAGCTGGCTAGGCAGAAGACTGCACCAGGCATCACTGTTGTTTTGGCAGGGTTTTTACGGCTGGGATGCCCTTCATAATACCAATCACCTTATAGAGTGGACTCACTTTTCTTTGACATGGCACCAGCACCAGCAAGGCCTGTTTTGGCATGGGTTTTGTAGTTGGATGTCCTTCCGAACACCAACCACCTTACAGTGTGGACTGGATGCAACAGCACTGGCAGGGTCTCCAGGTAACTTGCAAGACAAAGATCCTTTGAGGGGAGGGGCATTGGAGGAGGTGGCCTTGTTTCAGGTGATAAGAAGTTAGTGTGCCAGAGGGATAGAAACAGGTGTCTTGCTGTAGAGAAGATACACGGTTACTCAGTCAGAGGGAGATATTGAAAGAGGGGGGAGAGGGATCAAGAATGAGGACAGAAACAGGAGTAAAATATTTAAATTCATTTTAGTTTTTCTTCAGGTGATGTATCATTAGCTAGTAAAATCAGAGTTTTACTTTCACTACCAGTGATAGGGTGAACCATCAAGGTAGCCTCCTCACAATACAGTTAAGGAACCTGTTATTGTTACCTGTTTGGCCAAAAGTCACCTGACAGTAAATCAAAACCATTTAATTCCAAGATTTATTTATGTTTAACAACTGAATGAATTTAATAAAAGCATCCAAATATGAAACATCATGAAAATTGTTCAAACTGAAGTCCTTCTTGAGCAACACATTTTTCCATTCGATTCGATACAGAGTTACAGATAGTATTTATGGAATTTTGATTTACTGTCAGGTGACCTTTTGTTTCTTTACTGCCCTCAAGGGGCCACACACAGAAGGGACAAACAAAGACAGATAAATGGATTAAGTCAAGTATAATGATCCCAGTGCATAACTAGTACTTATTTAATCGACCCTGAAAGGATGAGGGGAAAGTCGACCTCGGCAGAATTTGAACTCAGAACGTAGCGGCTGACGAAATACTCCTAAGCATTTCACCCAGAGTGCTAATGTTTTTGCCATCTCGCTGCCTTTGTCAGGTGACCTTTGACCAACCCTGTATCTACACGACAGGCTTCTTTCAGTTTCTATCCACCAAATCCACTCACAAGGTTTAGTTGGCCCGAGGCTATAGTAGAAGACACTTGCCCAAGGTGTCATGCAGCGGGACTGAACCCAGAACCATGTGGTTGAGAAGCAAGCTTCTTACCACACACCCACACTGGCACCTCCTTAATAATAAATCATTTCAGTCATGTTTGACCTAAGACTTAGCAACAGTCAAAGATCTGTATTGCAGCGTGAATTCTACACTATTTTTGGCAAAGGTACTTAACCACTAAAGGACAATCCACTTAATGTAAATATGTTCTATGTACTGTGGGATACAAATAAGATGATTTTTTTTTTCCAAACGCTGAATTTCCATTAGAACAGCAGAATTTTTTTTTTTCTTCTTTGTAAGGGTAATTTACCCAGTATTTCTACTGTTCTAACAGCAATTCTGCATTAAAAAAAAAGAAAAGACATCATATTATTTGTATCGTACAAAACACATTTCAATGTTTATAAAAAAGAAATGTTAGTTGTTAATATTTATATACATGTAGTTGTTCATTAGCTACTTAGCATCTAAAATTGGGGATGAATTTGCCAGCAGGCAGTTTAGCTTAATGGTAAAGCACTCTGCTGGGGTCTTGAGGGATGTGGGTCTGAGTCCTATGGCTGTTTGTTGACAAATTTTTCTGCTTTGTAAGGGTGATTTGATCAGTATTTCTGCCATTCTAACGACACTCTGCATTCAAAAAAAAAAAGAAAATATTGTCTTATCTCTATCATATAATACACATTTTGATGCTCATAAAAAACAAATGCTAGTTTATTTATATTTATATACACATTGTTATATGTACATTTATATTTTGTATATTTATATACACATAATTCTATGTGACTGAAAATGCAAGTACAGTATCAAAATACAGATAATCAAATTTTTGTTAATATTGTTATATCATTATTATTTGCTTTGCTTTAGAGGAAATACATATTTCCAGTAGCTCAATACTCTAAATTCCTGGTTTATTAAATGAAAGTTTATATACAGGCATGGCCGTGCGGTACGAAACTTGCTTCCCAACCACATGGTTTGAGGTTCAGTCTCACTGTGTGGTACCTTGGGCAAGTGTCTTCTACTATAGTTTTTGGCCAACCAAAGCCTTGTGAGTGGATTTAGTAGACAGAAATTGAAAGAAGCCTATACACACATGCACACATATATATATGTATAGACATATATATACATATGTATATGTATATATGTATGTGTGCCTTTGTGTCTGTGTTTGTCCCTTCCCACCACTCCCACTGCTTGACATCCCTGTAACTTAGCAATTCAACAGAAGAAATCGATAGAATTAATACCAGGCTTTAAAAAGATAAATACTGAGGTCAAAGCATTCAACTAAAAATTCTTCAAGGCAGTGCCCTAGCATGGCCGCAGTCTAAAATATAAAAGATACAGCTGTAGCTCATCATCTTAGGCTCTTTCTCCGTATCAATAACCTGTCCATATGCTTAGTCTCTCTATATAATATTAGTCATGGGTTGCTCTCATCCATTGATTCCTATCCTGGGCTGTTCCGCAACTGCAAATAGAGAGGAAATATAATTCTGTTTACCTAAAGCTACTGTCATTATTTATTCATTTTTCTCCCTAACTACAAGAATGACCTTATTTTAACAGTGCTTCAAATTCCTTCATATCTCAGGTTATAACAGTCAATAGCTTAGCTAGGAGAGGAGAGACAAAGGGGTTTCTGCTTTGGATGATACTTTTAATGGGGATGGCACTTTTGGGTCTGCTGTATAAGCTTATATAGGAGGCACAGATTGTGGGGTGGGTGACACATGCAGTAGCTACAGCACTGACATCAGTTATTCTTCCAACTATCAGGTTTTTAGCATAGACCTTATTATATAAAGGAAGTTATTAGCTCTTTCTGCAGGATGTTTGACCTGTTATGTTTGATAAAACGAGTTTGATCCCTGATCAAATAAGACAGCAAGTAATCATAAGAAATGAAAACACACAAATAACTCTTTACTCCTTCACATCCAGAAAATATAGTTTAAGCATTAGAATTTGTATCTCAAAATTCTCATATTCTCTGATTGAAAGCATTCTTCTTTTGAAATATTTCAGAAACTGTAGGTCAAGTGTGGGTTACAAATTCTCTTTGTTATATATTTGGTAAGAATTCCGAAATAATAAAATAATGGTTAAAGATGATAGGAAAAGTTACAAGTTTCCAGACATTATAAGACAAATATATGAAGTCATTTTCTGCTGCTGCCAATTTTGTCCTGTTCAGTGAGAATAGAATTATTGATGATCTTTTAATATTCTTGAATATTTTACTGGCGAGGCTAATATTTTATATATGTCCAACCAACTTGCTTTTGTTTATTCAGAAACTTTCATGAAATCATTAGTTTATCAACTATGAATGTAGAAATGTAACATAAATGGTTGGCATCTCTTACTGTATTAAGAGATGCTTTAGTTTTAATTTTTGGTGGATTTATTGTATGCAGATTCTTTAGTAATACATTTGAAACTGCACTCCATTGGCCCCTGTAACTCATAAATCATAAAATATATTCACAGTCTGCTTTTCTTCTCCATGACATATGATGCAGCTATTCTTTAATTTTTCAGTTCTTTGAAGCTGTTTAGTTAATCTTAGTAATAACCCATTATCACTTCACTATATGACCCAGTCTAGTTATGAACAAATTGAACTGCAGCTATTTTGAGAAATTTAATCTGCTTTTTTAATAATAGTAATAACAACGATGATGATGATGATGATAATGATAATTTCAACTATAGGCCCAAGGCCTGAATCTTCGGAGTGGAGGCTAATCATTTACATCAACCCTAGTACTTGACTGGTGCTTATTTCATCAACCCTGAAAAGCAATGTCAACTTTGGTGGAACTTAAACTCAGAATGTAAAGGTGTATGAAATGCTGTTAAGCATTTTGCCAGGCATGGTAACAATTTTGCTAGCTCAGTCCCTTAACAAAAAAGAATACATCAGGAACATATAGAACAATGCAATGTGGGCTTACATAAAAATCATATAAAATGTAGAAAAACAATATACATTCTAACAATGAATAATTCCCCCAAAGAGTGAGACTCCTAGGGCTGCTTGTGGAAAACCCGCAAAATCACATTCACCTAGACCATCAGAGCAAATGCCTTTACCACTTCCTTTTCCTTCTCTCAATTGACTCATGTTTGGAGTAGGCCCATTCACTCAGACCATTCTTGTCACATTCACCCACCTTTCAACAAAGTTGCTGAAAGCTAACATTTTCTTCTCTACTCTCACTTTCCTTTTCAAGTGAAACTTTAAAAAGTAGATGAGGGCTTTGCCAAAAAAGAAAGTATGTGTTCCAGTCCTTTCAATCTAGTCCACCACACAACCTCTTTCACTAAGGCTACCAAATAGACAGTGCCTGCCTTTCCTGGCCAAAGGAAAGAGGTGGGACAATTTGCTCAATGGTCTCAGTCAATAGCTGGATTCACCATACACTTAACAATGCTCAGGCTCTGGACAACAGATTGCAGAATTGTTTCATTGCTCTGTGCATTTCTCAGGCAAGCCCAGCTGATGGCACTTCCATGCTTATAGAGTTTACCCTGAACCAGCAATGCCCCTTGGTAGCACTGCCAGGAAAAGGATTTCCGGAAATTATCCTTGGGCCCTGACATGAAAGTCCTCTGGAAGAGACCAGTCAGTTGTTTCTTGTTAGCATCTACCCAAAGACATTGTTTCACTACCTTGGCCAAAATTTTGAAATTTGCATTTAGAAGAGCTATGGGCCTAAGATTTTCTATTTGATGTCCCGTGTTTAGGTCCTTTCTTACCAGTGTCACTGCCCCTCAACTCACAGAACTAGGAATTCTCCTACTTTGCTGCATGTTGCTGTAGATATGTGCTAAGAGTCCTCCAAGCAAGTCTGGCATAAAGAAGTAAAGCTCATAGGACAAATCATCCAGTTTTAAAATGTGGGAATCTTATGCTCTCTTTATCTATAGGTCTACAGAAAACTCTGCTTATATACGACCCAGGCATGTTCAAGAAATACAGTCAGTATCTGTCAGACAATTGGACATGTTTGAGCAGGTTTTTGAGGCTTTTGACCCTGCCTCTTTTAACAGCTAGCCCCAAACAATTTAAATGTGCATCAAAGATGTCATTCAAGTCATCTAGTAACACTAAGGAGCAAGCATTGCCAGCTGAACCTCTGGATGTCTAAAGAAATCCAGCTGCCCTGCAATTATCAGAGTATAAATAGCCACCAGTCTGAAAGTTCCCCCATCGCTACTGTTCACATCCAGAATAACCATCTTACCTCCTGGGTCCAGGAAGATATGATAATAAGAGTAATTGTAAAATGATAATAATAATAATGATAATAATAATAATAATAATAATATAACAGTGCCTACTGATAGAAACATTTCAGCCAAGGAATCTGAAAAACTACTGAAATGTAAGGACCTTGAGATATCAAGGACATGACAATTAAAAACCAAAGCCATCCCTGATGTTGTAGGGGCCCTGGGAATGATCAAGAAAAGTACTGACAAATTTTTGACCAAATCCCAAGGAAACCAACAATCTGTGAGACAGAAAAAAACTGTGTTTTCTCCATTTAATATATATATATATGTTCTCCTGGGGCTACAAGCTACAGTAACACCCACCCTTAGTGGTTAGCCATATTGAGATGGCAAATATACCTCACACATATATATATATACATAGTTAATCCAAACATGAACCAAGAGAAAACACAACAACGCGAGGACGGGGAACAAGTGTAGTGTTAATGGACACTCAGAAAAGGAAAGAAAGAAGGAGGATTTAATGTTTCGAGCGGAGCTCTTCATCAGAGACATAGGAAAAGAGAAGGTCCAAGGAAGGGAAGATGGAGAAAGAAAATCGCCAACGATACGCATGCGGTCACTTATTGAAATGACCAGAAGGGAATGGGTGAAGAAAGAGTTCTTTCAATATATATATATAAAGGTTCTCTTCATCTAATATATATATATATGCCTTAGGTCTCTGGCTGAGATCCAGTAGGAAGATGAAATGAAACGCAAATCAATCGGAAAATAATAATAATAATAATAATAATAATGATAAAGTATCACCACATCTACTTTTCTCTGCTTGCATGAGCCAGACAAAATTCACTGGAGCCAATATCTTCAGCCAAATGCTCTTTCTGTCACCAAACCATACCTGTTTCCATGAAAAGTAGTATTTTTGCCCTAGTCCAGATATATTTTCTTGGAAGATTGCAAACAACACCACTTAATTGGCAGTAATGTTTACTTAATATTAGCACATGGTTCCGAGAATATACCATACTAAAATTTGAGGTCATACTTTAAATTTTCCATAAGTGTGGAATTCTGTAACCAGAATTTCCAAAACACAAACTTCCTTGTGCACATTGAATATAGTTGTATTACTTTATCTTGCTAACACATACATACCAACGTACAGAAAAAATATATTTATACTATTACATTAATATGTATATATACATGCTTATATAAATATATGTATGCATGTTTATACATAGTCATATATATATATAACCATACACGCTTGTGTGTGTATATATATATATGTGTGTATATGTATACATATATATATATATGTATATATATGTGTGTGTGTGTATATATATATATAAATTTAAGTAATAAGGGTAAAAAATTGAATATTAATTTTATTAATGTCAATTTTAAACCAGTGGCCTAGCATATTGAAAACTCTGATGATTCAGAAAACTATGTATGTAATATATGTATATATATGTACATATATATATATATGGATACATATGTATGTATATATACATATATATGTATAACAGTAAGATAACAAAAGAAAGAAACCTCAATATTATGTAAATAGAGGAAATTTATCTGTAAATTAATATGTGACAATTATTCGGTAGCCAACATAAAACTCTGAGTTTCGGATTCCGAGGTGGAAATCCACAACACCATCTCTTCGGTTATTTGGCCATCTGAAAAACGCTATGAAAAAAGACCGTTATACAAAGGGAAATTACTGTGTTATAGTCTGCTACTTATATAAAAGCGCTAATTCAATGACCGCTAATTAAAATAAGGTTAAAAGTTCATAGTAAACACGTAAGCATGCCTGCTCATACGCACACATGTGCGCTCACACACCCACATGCGTACGTAGACATCACTATGAAAAACGTACACATCTTCACTCGCATTTTTCGCCAAATGTATATGCACATATATACAAACTCATACACACACACGCACACTGTAAAAGTTCATACCTACACCTACATATGCACAAGCACAAGAAAAGACATATATATATATATATACATACACACACACATACATATATATATATATATATATATATATATATATATATATATATAATTATGTGTGTGCATGTATATATATATATATATATATATATATATGTATGTGTGTGTGTATGTATATATATATGTATGTATATATGTGTGTATGTATATATATGTATGTGTGTATATAAATATATACATAGATATATATATAATGTAAGTACACACAGACAAACACACAACTTGATAAGCCTAGAGCTATTCAAAATTCTCTCGGATATATTTCTTGCTGGAAGGTAAAACTACATCTTCTTGATAATGTCATTATTGTTGTTGTTATTGGTGGCAGTGGTGCTGGTGGTGTTTGTACTTTGCTCATCGTCTCATGACTAATACTAGTAGTTAATGATTGCTATCACCATCTTCATTGTCATAAAATCCATTTCACTTTCTGCCCTGTTTAGTTGAGCTGGTTAGTTCTGCAGGCTTCCATTTTCATTCTAACTCAGATCTGGATCATTTCATCAGTGAAACAGATCTTGTGGAGAGACTGTTTTAGTTGCTGCATTCTATGCTGTCGTTTGATTTCCTACTCCCCTCATCTACTTCCTCCTCCTTCTCCTCCTCCTCCTACTACTACTACTACTACTACTACTACTACTACCACCACCATTACCACTTCTACTACCACTAATAATAATACTACTACTACTACAAGGTAATCTTTAAATGGTCATTTGATCTGCTAGCCATAGCAGCCAAACCCCTCTGTAACATCTTTAACCCTTTAGTGTTCACATTATTCTGCCAAAATTAATGCTTTTTTATCCACATTGTTTTGAATTAATCATGCATTATCTTGTAACTATGAGATTTTGATGAGGTAACTGTTAATTTTAAAGATGATATTGTAGGGCTGGTGTGAGAGACCAGATCTGGTCATTTTGAACATAAAACAGGCAGAATACTTTTGGCCGGATATGGCCAGTTTAAATGCTAAAGGGTTAAAAAGATGTGTGTATGTGTGTTATAAAAGATGTGTTTATGTGTGTTATAAAGTGATTCAAAAATGGAGTGAAGTGAACAATGTGATTAAAGAGTACAGGAACAAGCTCCTCCAAGTCAGACATGTTACAAGGTTCACAGACAACAGTTGGACCCATGCAATTTCTGAGTAGTTTCCAAAAGAAATTAAATTGCCGCTTGGAAGGCCTACATAACAATGGGAAGATGATTTGATCAAGCAATTTGCATCAAGATAGAAAAGAATGCTACAATCAAATCAAAAATTGGAAGCACATTGTGACCAGTGGTGTATATATATATTTCATTTTGTCTGTTTTCATCTTTGTCCCTCATCCCCCCACGAGTAGTCTTGTCTTCGATCACATTTATTCATGTTTGTATGTCCACTTTCTGTATTGCATATCTATTCATTTCTTATTTGTTTGTTCACTTTCTGTCATGTTTGGTCTCTTGTTTGTTGGCTCATCATTTCACAGCGGCTTCTTGCTGCCGGCACCACCAGAAGGGGATCAATATTTTTGTTGAAGGTGCAAAATTGTCTTTGACCATCTGGCCATTAACTGAGGGGTATTTGGTGACCTGAGTCTGCTTTCCATTTGTTTGTGCATTTATTATGTTTTTAACTGACATACACACACACACATATATATATATAGTTGAAATTTACTGTAAAACAAAAGACAAAGACAGGTGTATGAACAACAAGTAGGTGTATTAGTTTGATGCTCGGGAAAGTGAGAAAGTCTTTCATGTTTTGAGCCTACACTCTTCCACAGAAAGGAATAATAGAAAATAAACAGAGACAGAATAAAAAACTTGTGGATTTAGCGATCAAGCATGCCGGCTGGTTGGGAAAAAAAGGTTTGAGAGGAGAGGTGGAAAGAAGGGGAGATAATAAAGTATTGGTGATCCCAAAACAAAGGTGCGTGTGCATGTATGTGTATGTGAGAATGTCTGTGTGTGGATAGGTGCTTGTGACTTTGTTGTGTGGATGTGTACGTCTGTAATGTGTGAGTGTGTGGATGATGGTGCGTGGGTGTGTGGATGATGGTGTGTGGGTGTGCAGATGATGCTGTGGTGTTGATGCTGGGAAGTGGTCAGTGTTAGCATGCGTGGAGGGGTGAGGTGGTGTAGGATGGGGTGAGGATGTAAGTGTGAGGCGGAGGTGTTGGAGCAGGGTTCAGCTATGTGGGTGTGGGGGGTCATTCTTGTAGTTAGGGAGAAAAAGAAATAAATAATGACAGTAGCTTTAGGTAAACAGAATTATATTTCCTCTCTATTTGCAGTTGTGTAACAGCACAAGATAGGAATCAATGGATGAGAGCAAACCATGACTAATATGTATATATATGTATATACTTTATTTAAAAGCAGCAGAAATTTAACAAAAGCTTTTACTGGGAGTTTTACGTTCCCGTTCGTCGGACAGTTTTGTTAAAATAGAACTGAGGTGACAATTCTATCAAGACTAGTATAAACGTTACACCTTTAAAAATGGATTTGTTTGATTGGTCCTTTCAAAATGCGAAACAAATCACACTGTTGGATTGTTTCGCATTTTGAAAGGACCAATCAAACAAATCTATTTTTAAAGATGTAATGTTTATACTAGTCTTGATAGAATTGTCACCTCAGTTCTATTTTAACAAAACTGTCCAACAAACGGGAACGTGAAACTAAGAGTAACAGCTTTTGTTAAATTTCTGCTGCTTTTAAATAAAGGATATTACTCTACCTCTGGTATTTGAGTACTCTTTTTTCCACCTTGTTTCACATTTATGTGTTTACTCCGGTATATATGTATATATATATATATGTGTGTGTGAGTGTGTGTGTGTGTGTATGTATATTCATATGTATATAATATGTATAGATATATGCATATATATATATGTATGTATATGTATATATATGTATGTATATATACATGTGTATATATATGTATATGTATGTATATGTGTATATATGTATATATATATATGTGTATATATATGTATATCATCATCATCATCATCGTGTGTATATATGTAAATACATATATATACATGTATATATGTATACACATACATATATATATATATACATATATATACATATATATGTGTGTATATATATCTCTCTCTATATATATATGTGTGTGTATATATATAATATGTATGTATATATATATCTACATATATGTATGTATATAATATGTATGTATATATATATATATATATATATATATAAATATGCATGTATATGTGTATATATATATATATAATATGTATGTATGTGTATATATATATATATAATATGTATGTATATATATATATTTATATTTATATATATATATATATATATATATATATATATATATATATATATATATATCTGTGTGTATATATGTCTACATGCTACTTTGATAGAGCATCTTGAGAAGGAAAGATAAGTAGATCCTGTTATCCCAATGGTGATGTCAGTCTTCATTTCAAGCTGCTGGAAAGTCATGGAACCTAATTTCACAACCTCACTAAATATATACAGGCATACAAATTTGACTCCTCATAGTATTTATTCAAATAATATATTTATATCAGTTTGGTTCTAAAGGAATCTCTACTTGGTTGCTTAACTTGCTAAAAATAACACCCAAATCTTCCCTGCCATCTTAAAGAAAAAAAATCCACATGTATAGAAACAAGATCATAAATGGAATTCTTTTAATTATAGGACTGCCTGATCAAGGCTGACCTGGGGTTAAACAACATGGTTCAGTTTTAGTCTTTACTTAATTACAGTTCTTTTTTTGGCAATAATACTGTGATCAACTGAAAGCATTTCAGTATGACAATCTGATATTTCCAAACTGAAAAACCTATTAAATTTCAGCATTATGACACTACACTGCCAATAGCTGTTAGATTTTTAACAAGCATCAATACTAGATATGACTTTCCTTCCTTCCTTCCTTCTCTTTATTTATTTACACACACCAATCTCTTTTCTTTCTCTACTCTCCTACAAACTCTGGTTGCCTGTAGAGAAATTCCAGAATCAGGCTGCTGTTTTTCAGCTATGGATAATAAAAGTGTCCTGCTGGAATCAAAACACAAATGTTTTCCACCACCACCACCAACCCCATTCACCCCCCTCTCTCTCTCTCCCTCTCACTCCCTCTTTCTCTCTCTCCTACTCTTCTTCAATATTGATCTTCTAATATAATCTAATGATTTTTATATGAAAGAGAAGGATGTTTAATCTGAAAGTAAATGGACCAAAGCGGAGTTGTATTTATGGGTTGGTCAGCAAGCCAATTTGACATTTATAGCTGTCTTTTTTGGTTGTCTGCGGGAATATAATTGGGTGCAAGTCATTCTGTTGATGTGCACGTATTTATATGCCTATAGCTATCTCTCTATAGGTGTTTAGTTATTTCAATGGCTTGCATATTGTTTGTATGTGTGTGTGACTTGCCTTATTTATAATGGCATAGGGAGATGGCGTACTTGCATTTATTCTTGTATGTGTACACTTGAAATGTGTATGCGTTGATTGTCGTCATTCTATTTTCTTTTTGATTTTTCTTGGGGTTTTTTTCCCCCCACTACCTTGGGGGAAAAAGTCCATTTCCTTTTTAGAAAAGTAAAATCAGGAAAATACAGATAAAAAAAAAATGCAAAAAGGGACATCAAAATCATGACGAAGAAAAGTAAAAATAATAGCTTAGATTTCAATAAGGTCCCATATATTCATTCTGTCGTACGTGTGTGTGTGTATATATATATATATATATATTATATATATATATATATATATGTGTGTATGTATATATATATATGTATATATATGTATATGTATGTATATATATATATGTATATATATATATGTATGCGTATATATGTATATATATATATGTATGCATATGTATGTATATATATATATATATATGTATATATATGTATATATATATGTATGTGTATGTATGAATGTATATATATACATATATATATATATGTATGAATGTATATATGTGTATATATATACATACATACATACACACATGCACATACATACACACATACATGTACATATGTATATATATATGTTGTAACCATCAAAATCCTATTGAAATTGTAAAGACTTCTGCTATAGTATTGTTTGAATGCTTACACTTTCAGTCATTTCTCTCCTCCATACAATCCATTCAGCCAATCTGTTACCGTTTTAATTTGCATGCTTTTGCAATTGCACACAGCCGGCGGATATTTGTTGCAGCAGTGGCTGCTGCTCCACGCTTCTTTCTAAATGCATTAATCTCATTTCTGACGACACATCTTTTTGCAGAATAGATGCGTGTCCTTTCTTCTTGCATCTGTCACCCTGTGGTCGTAACTGATCTTTCACACTCTGTGTTTTTGCAAATACATCTAGCTGCTTGCAAGTGGAAGAAACTGATTGAAAACATTACTTCTTTACAAACACATTAAGACATACTTTCACTACTGACACACTGCATAGATTGCAAACTTGTGCCTGTGTCTATATCCAAAGCTTTTTACACTCTTAAAAGGGCTGGTGGAAAGGGAGAGAGAAAGAGAGAGATTTTATACAAAATAGGAGACATTTACTATGGTAACTTATGGCTTCTCAGGCTCATGTAATAGAAAATAGAAAAGTTTTCCTGTTTACTGCTTCTTCTTGTTGCCGTTACTGTTGTTGAAAGGGCCAAGAAAACAAACTTCTGGACTTTTTCCTAATCAAGTCGTTCTTCATCTTCCATTACAGACATTGCATTACTTAATACTTCATACCTACTTCAGAAGTAATTACCTGAAACGTTATTATTATTATTATTATCGTTATTATTATTATCATTATTATTATTATTATTATCATTATTATTATTATTATTATCGTTATTATTATTATTATCATTATTATTATTATTATCATTATTATTATTATTATGCACTTTCAACATTGTTATTATGTGTTTCGTGTCAGCTTCTATTGCTCTGCCAGGTGCATGTTCATGTTCTGATTTTGTTGTTGTTGTTGTTGTTATTATTATTATTATTATTATTATTATTATTATTATTATTATTATTATTATTATTATTATTATTATTACTTTCATATATTCTTATTATTATTATAGCTACTGTTGTGGTTGGGGAAAATGAATTCAGTAGTGTTGGACATTATGCTTTGCAGTATGTAATTTTTTTGTACCTCCATATCTGAGTTCAAATTCCAATCAGACTGCTTTTGCTTTTCATTGACAAAATAAGTATTAGTTATACACTGGGTGTCATAACCGAATATACCCCTCAGCAGTCACCCAGAATAAGAATTGCAGCACAGTGTCTTCAGAAGTAGAATCATTGACTCAATGCAGTATTAGATAAAATGATTTATGGTATTTGGTTGTGTTCCTATACTACCTGACTTGACATTCTACTGACACTCATTTTACATTTCATCCTTCTAGGATTGATAAAATACATACCAGTCAAGTTCTGGGTGTAAGTGAGTCTACTGTTCCCCACCACCACCACCATCTGTGTGGTTTTATAATTATGTTTACATTCCGAGTTCAAACTCCACCAAGGTCAGCTTTGTCTTTTATTCTTATGGTGTCGATAAAATTAGTACCAGTTTAGCACTGGAGCCAATGTAACCAACTAGTTCCCTTTGTAAGGTGGCTAGCATTAGGAAGGGCAACCAGCCATAGAAATCTCACTAAAACAGACAACTGGAGCCTAGTGCAGCTCCCCAGCATGCCAGCTCCTGCCAGACCATCCAACCCATGCCAGCATGGAAAATGGGCATTAAATGATGATGAAGACGATGACGAGGACAGAAAAGGTACCTTAGTACTGGGTCAAGTGTAATATGAATATCCCATTTACTTATTTCACCCATTTGCCTGTGGCCATGCTGGGGCTGTGCCTTGAATGGTTTTTTTTTTTTAGCTGAACAAATCAAGCCAGTACTTACTTTTTAAACCTGGTACTTATTCTACTAGTCTCTATAAAATAAATACCTGACTTAAAAAATAAATACTGGGGTCATTTTATCGACAAACTCTCCAAGGTAGTGCCCCAGCATGGCCACAGTTCAATGACTGAAACAGGTAAAAAATAAAAGACATTGGCCCTATCTTCTTCCACAAAATGAATACTATCTTTTTTCTGGTAACCATTGTCAAGCAACTAAGGAGCTTGTTTTTTGTTTTTTTTTATCTAAGCTGGCTCTGAATAGAGTTCTGCATGTCTTAACTCAAAAGCTCGTCCACTGTGGTCAATAGCCAAACATATTAAAACTCGCTGACATTGTGCTTTGTTGAAAATATTTATTGGTTACAAATGCACAAATATATAACAGTTCCGAAACTTCAATATTTTGCTGTCCCTTAAAGGGTCTTATCTTAGAAAAACAAGGAAACTATTATGTAGCCTTAACTTGCTCTTGATTCCCTACCAAAGGTGAAAGTTATCTCCATAATTTTACTACTCTTGTATGGTTCCTAACCTTTGGTCCTAGCTTCCTCATAAAATTTGCTGCTTCATTCTTTTGATCAGTTGCTTTAGCTTACTCTCTGGGAACTTAGGGCATCATTTCAACTTGACAGTTCTCTGTCTCTCTCCCTCTCTCTCTCAGGAAAGAAAGAGCAAATTGGAATTTATCTTTTGCAATGCATAAGGTTGTGAAGGTGCATGGGTTAGTGGTTTGGATGCTGCACTCGTAATCCTAAGATTGTGGTTTCAATTCAAGACTGGGTGGTACACTTTATTTCACATTGCTCCAGTTCACCCAGCTGAAAATGCGACTGATTGCCGCTAAGTATTTTGTCCAGAATGCTAACAATTCTACCACTGTAACCTATTACTCTTTTACTTGCTTCAGTCATTTGACTGTAGCCATAATGGAGCACCACCTTTAGTCGAGCAAATCGATCCCAGAACTTATTCTTTGGAAGCCTAGTACTTATTCTATCAGTCTCTTTTGCCGAACTGCTAAGTTACGGGGATGTAAACACACCACCATCGGTTGTCAAGCCATAATGGAGCACCACCTTTAGTCGAGCAAATCGATCCCAGAACTTATTCTTTGGAAGCCTAGTACTTATTCTATCAGTCTCTTTTGCCGAACTGCTAAGTTACGGGGATGTAAACACACCACCATCGGTTGTCAAGCGATGTTGGGGGCGGGGGGGGAGACAAACACAGATACACAAATATATTCACACATATACATATATACGACGGGCTTCTTTCAGTTTCTGTCTACCAAATCCACTCACAAGTCTTTGGTTGGCCCAAGGCTATAGTAGAAGACACTTGCCCAAGGTGCCACGCAGTGGAAATGAACCCAGAACCATGTGGTTGGTAAGCAAGCTACTTACCACACAGCCACTCCTGCGCCTGTAGAAATAATGGAATGCTTCACGAATTTGCTTGTCATTCATGAAGGTTCTGCATTTTCACAGCCAAAACTTCAAGGCACTCATGTTCAGTAACAAATGAATATTGTAAAATCTTAATAATTCCAATTTGAACATTTCATCATAAAAACTTCATTTTCATTGTCTATTTTAAAGGCTTAAGCAAGGCTGTCATCCCATTTCAGTAAACCAAAAGACAACTTATATTCACAGTGATGTCTGCTTCCTGTTTCCATGTACTCACTTTCTTTCCATCTATCATTTACTTTATCCCTTCCATCCGTCTATCAATTTTTGTTGTCTATCATTCTTGGAAGGGTCGTTACACCTTCCTGCTATAATTACAACAGTCATTACACTTTCCTGTTGGATTCTTAAGCATGACCAACTGATATCATTGATACTATCCTACCATTTCTCTCTCTCTCTCTCTTGGTCTACACTTAGGTTTCCTGTTGGTTGGCTTGTGTTGAAGAATCTGTCTTGCAATCTTTTCCTGCAACATTCTAATACCATGCCTCTAGTACCTCTCAATGCAAAGAAGTTGCTGCTCAGTCTAAAGAGACTCCTTGGTCTCCAGGCTATGCATCCTGTTGAGTCACATTACTCCAGGGATCCTTTAGAGAAATTCCATTTGGTTCCTCATATTTGCTATAAAAATCACCCATGAATTTTCATGATTTAACAAAATTACAGAATAAGCACCCAACTCTTTTTTTTTTTCAAAAAAGAAACAGCTCTTTGGATTTCTGTTTTAAACATCCACTATTCCCAATCTGTGGTGTTTTAGTGTTTATTTTTTGTTATTGTTGTTCATGCTTCTGTTGTTTTCACTTAATGTGGGAGTGTGTGATTATATGAGATCATTTGGTCATTGTTCATTAACGCTGTTTATGATAGGCGGGTGTGATTCTGAGGTGATTTTGACTGCAATTTCTAATGGATGGAGTGTCTACATCGATGAACAATCATTATCTTTTACTTATTTCAGTCATTGGACTGTAGCCATGTTGAGTTTAGTTGAGCAAATCAACCTAGTACTTACCTTTTAAGTCTTGTACTTATTTTATCAGTCCCTTATGCCAGACTGTTAAGTTACAGGAACGTAAACAAACCAACATTGGTTGCCAAGCAGTGGTGAGGACATACAAATATGAACATGAAGATTATGCACATATACATACACACATGTGAATGCATATATGTGTATATATATTTATATTTATTTGTATGTATATATATATATGTATGTGTGTGTGTGTGTATATATATATATATCATCATCATCATCATCATCATCATCGTTTAATGTCCGCTTTCCATGCTAGCATGGGTTGGACGGTTCAACTGGAGTCTGGGAAGCCCGAAGGCTGCACCAGGCCAGTCAGATCTGGCGGTGTTTCTACAGCTGGATGCCCTTCCTAACACCAACCACTCCGTGAGTGTAGTGGGTGCTTTTTATGTGCCACCGACACAGGTGCCAGACGAGGCTGGCGAACGGCCACGCTCGGATGGTGTTTTTTACGTGCCACCGGCATGGAGGCCAGGCGAGGCTGGCACATATATATAAATATATATATATATATATATATATATATATATATATATATATATATACATATATATGTAGTGGAATATATAGTCAGTACAAGGTGTTGATGTGGCTACATGTATGTTATTACAAGAGTTCAAAAAGAGATAAAAGAATAAATTCAATATTTATATATTTACAACATAAAAATATCTTTTATTTACTGGTCGATGATGATACATGGAATCAAATTGTAGAATTTAGTTGAATGAAGTAATCTATGCCAGAAAGTTCAGAGATAGAAAATGTAGGAATAACAGCTAGGTGGTGGTTTTCAATCATGTGGCATAGAGAAATAGGCAAACATAGCAATGGTGTGAATGGCTCTAAGTTTAATCGACTAAGAAGTAAAGTACTGGGTTAGCAAACTGTTTTTATTAATGGAATGCTAGACATTCTAGAAACTTCCAAGAGAAATGCTAAGCTTCTTGAATAATTAAGAATCATGTCTCATGACACAGATCCTTCAAGGAACTTGGAAAAGGGAGGTTACTCTATGATCTTTCTTGCAAGGGAGATCATTCAACTATTTAGCTCCCTACACCTCTACATATATATATGTATGTGTGTATATATGTGTGTCTGTGTGTGTGTGTGTGATGGATTCACATGTCGGTTTTGAAGTCTGAGGATCTGACAACCTACACTACCTTTATCACTCGTAATACTTATGTTAAATGTGACATTTGAGTCCTGCCAATGATTTGCAAAGAAGCCCACAGCTGTTGCAAGTATGAGGAATTTGAATCAGGGCAAGTGGTATAATTGTAGTCACTTTTCTCCTTTGCCTTTTACCTCTTAGCCTGTTAATGCT
Organism: Octopus sinensis; assembly: GCF_006345805.1. Lineage (NCBI taxonomy): Eukaryota > Metazoa > Mollusca > Cephalopoda > Octopoda > Octopodidae > Octopus > Octopus sinensis. The sequence goes on from NC_042998.1 coordinate 163,738,447, forward strand.
GGTTGAAACAAAATCTTTCATAACATGTTAACTCAACAATCTCCATTTTGTTCACTCCAAGGCTGTTTGCTCAAAGGTATGTGTGTGTGTATATATATCATCATCATCATCATCATCATCATACGTCTGTCTTCTATGCATGCATGGGTAGGTCAGTTGACTGGAGCCACCCAGGTAGAAAACTACCCCAGGCTACTGTGTCTGTTTTGGCATGGTCTTACAGCTGGATGCCCTTCCTAACACCAACCACTCTGCATGTGTGTGTGTGTGTGTATGAGTGACAGGTTTCCACACAGTTTCAATCTACTAATTTCACTCACAAGGCACTTGTTTGGCCCTGGACCACAGTAGAAAACAGCACAGTTAGATTGAACCCAAAACTACATGGTTCAAAGCAATCGTTTTAACTACATAGCCAAAATAATCAAAACTATTCAATTTCTGAACATCATCAACACAATAATAATAATAATAATAATAATCTATCAATGAGCACATTTTCAACTATTTTTTACCACTGTCATTTGCTACTAATCAATGTAATCTGATGTAAGTGCTAATCTAAGGGCACAAAATTATTCAGCAACACAAGGCAGTGATTCTACTACCTGTAACATTTTCTCACCCACCCAAATCTTTTTAGATTTCTCTTTTAAGCAATTTCTGTTTTAAACTCTTTCTGCTGTTGTTGAATTGTTTTTGTGTGTTCTTAGTTTTGCTTTTGTTTTTTTTGTTTTGCTCATGGATTTGTACTTTCTAATGTAAATGACGGTGATTGATGACGCATTATTAATATTATTGATATCATTCATTAATTGAATAATTTCAATTATTTTACCTCACTCTGGAGCCTTGATGCAGTTATATCTCCTTATGATCATGGCCTCCTATTTTAAACAGCATTAATGAACAATGTCTAAACAATCTGATGCAATCACACGCTCCCCATATTAAATAGTAATACAAACATGACAAAAAAAAATGTAACACAAACAACAATGTGAAGGAAATTAACAGAAGAGTTTCAGAGTTAGCACCCCCATCAATAACTATTTGGCAGAGTTCTGGAATTGCTGTCCTTTGTGATACAATTTTAAAATTATTTTTTCACTTTTCCTCCTTTATTTTTTTATTCTATTATTATTTCTTGTGTTTCAAACAACTAAAGATGACCAACCTGGATGCAAAAAAAATAAAGACAAAAGTAATTTTTCAAAACTTCTATATTTTTTTGTTCTCCACCACTCCATTCCTTGCCAACCTGAATTTCAGTTTAGTTATACCTCTTCCATTTTTTTGATAAAAGAGTGGTATTTTCCATAATCTGTTTTTTTTTTTTGCGTTTTTTTTTTTCGAGAATTCCTCTGTTTCAAACAACTGGAATTACTATTCAGTTAAAAAGAACCTGTTTTACCAAAATTCCATTTTTGACATTTCTACCTTACCTGGCACCCCAACAAATCCATCTGACTGATGGAAATCATCTGCAATAATTACCATACATTTTAGGCATTTTCAAACACTCGTTAATATATATATATATATATATATATGAACAAAGAAAAAGCTAAAGCTTTAATTTTTTCATATATTTATCTGAATGGATTTTTCAGTTTGAAACACAGGAAAAAGCCAAGGCTTGCATGTGGTTGCTTGCCCTGGTAATATGTGTAACAACCAAACTTTATTGTATATTTTTCTTTTCAAAAATCCATTTTTAATTTCTTTTTTTTCTCATATATTTATCAGAATGGATTTTTCAGTTTGAAACACAGAAATACTTTAAAAAAAAGGAAAGAAAAACAGCAAAAAACATTAAACCCATAGTTACCATATTTACCCCAGTTTACCTATAGACCTGTATTATTATCAAAATGTGAAGGTATGTAGCTTTGTGGTTAGGGTATTCGGCTTATGATTGTAAGGTTGTGAGTTCAATTCTTAGTGACACATTGTGTCCTTGAGCAAGACACTTTATTTCACATTGCTCCAGTCCACACAACAAGCAAAAATGAGTAGTACCTGTATTTCAAAGGGCCAGCCTTGTCACACTCTGTGTCACAATGAATCTCCCTCAGAATTACATTAAGGGTACATATGTCTGTGGAGTGCTCAACCACATGCACATTAATTTGATGAGCAGGCTGTTCTGTTGATTGGATCCACTTGAACCCTCAACACTGTAACTGATGGAGTGCCACAAGTACTATCAAAGGTCAACAAAATGCCTACTATCTAATAGATATCACACTACCAGTTAATCAAAATATCTCAGTCAATTTGAAAAGTTAGCTAAATACAAGGACCCACAGACAGAAATCAGCAGAGTGTGGAAACTGAAAACATTTACTCTAGGCATGGTTAAAAAAGGTTTTTTCAATTTTCATTTATAAAATACCTGAAAAATCAAATATCCAAAAGATTCCACTAACCTCTTGAGAAAATTCCTATAATTATAACATAGTTACTAGCCTTAGGTTTCAGGTAGAGGCCTGGCTACTTACTAAAATGCCCTAAAATCAAGCTAAAAGATGATGATGACAATTTTGGGGCTGGGGGTAAGTCAATTACATCAACCCCAATACTCAACTGGTGCTTTTTTTTTTATCACCCCAGAAAAGATGAAAGGCTAAGTCGAACTTGGCAGAATTTGGACTCAGAACATAAGAAAGAATAAAATGCAGCTAAGCATTTTGCCTGGCATACTGTGCTGGCTCACTGCTTTGTTGTTTATGTAGTAGTAGTAGTCCTTTCTACTATAGGCACAAGGCCTGAAATTTTTTGGTGGTAGGGATTAGTTGATTACGTCGACCACAGTGCATAACTGGTACTTG